>NC_068362.1:32254513-32537452 GCF_020536995.1 Dreissena polymorpha
ATTTCTTTCGCAAAATCATTCATCGTGCAATATTTAAAAAAGAAGTCCTTGCACGCGACCAGGGTATAGCCCACAGTGTTGGAGACAGGGTAGTATTCCATAAGCTGTTTATACCGTCAATGTCGCGAGTGAAAATGGGATAAACATAGCGTATACAACGGTGTGCCTTAAACTTCAGTTATGTTTAGAAAATTATTTTGTTCAGACACACAGAAAAGAGCAGAATGCAGCAAAGGATCAAGAGATTGATGAATTGAGAAGGAAAATTGAGGTATCGTAAATATTTCAACAATTATAAGATTATTAAATTAGTAAATAACCCGCTGTACCAAAATAAAGCTAGCAATAGTCATTTTAAAAAAGCTATTAATCTATGTATTTGTTTACCAAAGTGCATTTCATATTCTTAGAATTTGGAAAGCGAGGCTCTTACTTTGGAAAATGAAGCAGACGAATTTGAACAACGAGCAAAGCAAATTGAAAGTAAAAGCGAACGGAGTGTGGCAAAAAGCATCTTTGGATTTTAGCAGTCGTTTTTGGCGTAGTTACATGTAAGAAATTATTCCTATACCGACTTGTACAATTAGAAATACAAATCTGAGTATGTGTGTCAATATCGTTAAAAGCACACGTATTTATTGCGAATTTATTATACGTATTTACTTCATAGTGGGTAGCAGTATTTCAATAGCAGTTTCTGGTGGAGCGTATGCAGGCACTAATCTAAACAACGCTGTAGATTGTTCGCGAGCAGCGAAAATCGCCAGAGGTCGAGCCGAGGAGAAACGGGACGAGGCTGTAAAACTTCGTACAAAGCTGAAGGTACTGCTAAAATAAAGGAATCTAAGGGAAGGGATTTCGTGAAACGTGGAGATGAATAATAACATTTCTGTACTAAAGAGATAAAATGCAAAATAATATATGATATTCCCTTGCTTTTATTCAATTTGTGTAACTAAGGAAAATAAATAATTATCAATTTATATATGAACACTTTTCGGCAGCTAATATTTATGGTGGGGAATATTTTGTGTAGTTGACTTGTTTTTATATATTTAACCTATTAAGATCCATAATGAACGTTGTTAAATAAAGGAAATATTTTGTGACAATATTTTTTGACCGATATCAATAATGTTCAAGCACGAGCTTTTCGATCAGTTTCAATGCATCCATCTTTTTCTGCATACGCAATGTCTGTCTATGGCCATCAACAGTCGCCGTGGTGTAATGGATATGGTGTCCGCCTAGCGACCGGGAGGTCACGGGTTCGATCCCCACCGCGGGAGCGTTCTTTAGATCTCCCCCAACACCAACTACGGGTTCTAGGCCCAGGAAACGGACTCGAGAGCGTTTATATAAGCCTTAGGCTTTCGATGCAATCGAGCTAAAATAAATAGGTTTAAACTAGCAGTCGCTTCACATATATGTCATATATGTACACTGTGTATTTTACCTTTAAGGCGACCAATGATTTCTGATTTAAAAGGACACTATTCTAAATAATTACGTAATAAAGGTGAGTTTGATTAATTGGGTAGTAATCAAAATGATAGTAAAAATGTATTTTAGTTCCGAAGTAAAATTATTGATAATTACATTGTTAATATGTACCAGTAACCAAGGACACGCATTTTCAAATAAAAGATACCAATTTTTGTATTTAAACTAAAAAACAACAAGATATCAACAAATAATATTTGATTTTATTGATAGCATATATGTAGTTTGTTATTTTAGCAAATACATTGACAACTATTTTGATTCGAATAAGGCCTCCTTTTAAGCATACAATCAGCGGTTATTTTCCACGATGTTGTTTAAAAGCTCACACGCTTTGTCATTTACTTATGAAAGGTTCAATTACTTTAGGCATAAACAATACTTAGTTAACGCAAATATCCTCGAGACAAAAAGCAATGTGTAGAATATCTCGTATGCAGTGCGTACTTTCTTTGTGTATGCCGATTTATAAACGTTAATGAAAACCGCTGTTTTCGTTCTTGTTAATTTTGTTCAAATGATAAAAACGTATGAAAGCTGTTAGTACATATGCACACAAAAGCTTTAAATACATGAAGGACTACGCAGGTTTAGATTACTGGGAAACGTTTTTTTTTCAATTTTTAAACAGAGTTAAAATGCAAATAATATGTGAAAACGAGTTTACTGAAAAAACATGTACTAAAGTGAATATATTCTTCAAATGACTTCATTTTATTTTGATAAATACTTATTTTATGAGAAATATTATGGTAAAATATTTTTTTCTTTTATTTCAAACTGATTTTAATTTATCAGCTATTAGAATCAGTTTGTGTACTAGACGATCTATATGTGTTCTTTGAAATTATTTGACTTATTATTTGATGATATATAAAGCTGCATTTGCGAAAGAGCAAAGTTAAAGAGCAAGGTAACTCTGAAAAACAATAATGATTTTAGTCCTTATTATCTCATTAAAAAAAAGATAATTATGCAAAAATCAACCACCTCATGGAATTAATTAAACGAATAGCAGCAGATTATGTTTGATTCTTCGAAACTTCGTTTTATCGAAACCCACTAATAAACAGTGTTTAATATTATCAACAAAGACCATGCGCGTCTATTTTCGACGTGTATCGTTAAAAATTAATGCAGAAATGAAGCGTGGACGACCTAAAAGATAGAACATACACTCAATTAGATGGCAAAGGTAAATTTAACGATGTTCAGATGAATCATTTAGCATGGTCGACTTTATTGTTTTTGTTATGAACAATACGTATATTCCATAGTAATGGATCATAAGTTATCTCAGTCTCGTTCAATAGACTACTGGACACCCATGAAAACTGCGTGACCACAAAGGTTATTACGGGATCCCAGATAGTATACAAAAATGAGGAAGGCGTATGCGCGCTGCGCTCAGGGTCGCCTATCCGCTTGTTGTTTACAAACAACGCGTCGAACAAAATCTGTGACCGAAACAAAGAGCAGCAAAAGCACGAGGCTAGCGATTTCGCTTAAAATCAATCAATCTTAGTGATTAGATTGAATGCTTAAAGTACATTGCAAGTACCTAAAATTTTACTGGAATAGCCAAAGACAGTTTTATCGCTTCGATACTGATTGAATTATAAGTTCTACACTCTTATTCATGGCAAGTTTGGCGAGTTTAAAAAGCAATTTTAGCTATCATTTGGATAGGTATTTTTCTGTATTGTATGGATATATTGTTTTGCAACAAAACTAAATAAGTATTGATAACATTATTAGTTCCTTGCACGTTTAAAAAAGCTTTTGTGCCTCCAGATGTTCGTACCACACTTTATTGAATTCGTGAAAAGGAACACTCCATCCATCATAAGTCCATCATGAGTCAAATTAAGCAGGACACTTGTTTTAAATAATGAACGATTAATTTCTTCTGTATATTATGAACAATACTTGTATGCAAATGTATGTACTGTATTGTGTAATCAATTATTAGGATAAGATATATTATTGTTATCCAGCATGCAAAATATTTCCCTAAATTTTAAATCAATGTTGTTATTTCTCAATATAAATGTTTGATCCATTTAACATTTTGTCGGTAAAGACAACATTTCCTGTTTAGCTATTTAGAAAGGCACCGACCAAACTGCTGCAAGCTTCTCTGTTCAGCATATTGTGAGAGCATCTACATCTATGCACTGCCATCAGCCCTCACCAGATATTTGCCTGCTGGTTGTTTGTGTCGCAAGGAAGCAACGCGCCTGGACATATAAGTCACGAACTGGAGTGATTACATCTGACTAAGAGTAAACAAAATACTCTGATTTTAATTGATATTGATTGATTCTACAAAACAATTACATTTAAAGAAGAATCTTTGTGCTGTCTTTTATATAAAATTATTTAGCATTTTTATACCGGGAGCTTAACAAATCTTATGTTATGAAAACCGGAAAGAATCCGATAGCGGGTTTGTTGCATGGACCGTTCACATCACTTTCATGGTGATTGGTCAACGCCATTTCAACGCCAATCTCCTCCAAACTCTAGTTTTACAGTTATTGTCAGTTACTGACTCAGGCATGATCACTTCATAAGTAGATTATGGTAAATCAAGTAACAAAGAATAGTATTGGTAGATTAACTGATTGACATGTGTGAATGAAATACTGTAAAAATAACAAAAATGCTTCATACATTTCTTGCATTAGAAGCTTTAGTGTCAATTTTTCAAAATTACAAATATGCTAATATGTTATTTCCTAGACATCCAACATTTGGACAAAGGGGACACTAAATGAAAAGAGTGGATACACATACATCCTGTGATTGCATGTCGAGTATTTGCACTGAGATCTACAAGGAAAATCCCTTTCGATCGTAGTTCGTTGTTGATCCAAAGTCGATTGCCGCTACAAACGCCCTTCCACCACCTACGGCTAATGCGGAGCTGCGAGTATCCAAGATGTCAGGCATTTGACAGGATTGTTTTATATGCTGTATTTCAGTGAGTTTGAAAGTGCACGTTAAACCGATGCTGTTGGATTTTCTACCGTCAGTAGATGACCTTAGTATTTGAAAAGAAGCTTACAGTTATTTGTTGGGACCGCATAATCAGAACTGTTAATCGAGTGAAGGAACGAATACTGTTATTGCAAGAAATACGTCAGTGAATGTGTGCACATAGTTTGTTTTGTTAGATTATTTCGAATAGCTTAATAATTAATTTAAATGTTTTTTCTATAAAATGGAAAATGCTCGGTAACTGTGTTGGGTGTCATTATGTTCTTTGATTGTGCCTATGATGCTGCATAGAGGCCGATTATTTGAACAAGTGTTTTATTGGTTCTGTAGAAAAAAAACAACACGTGGTTCAACAATGTCTATGTGGACATAAGGTTGATATGCCCATTAATGTGTTTACAAACCTGTTTGGCATGCAGTGACAGTGTTCACATTGCTTACAGGGCGCACCTATAGCATTTGGTTTGTTACAAGCATGCTGATTGGTGCTTTGCTCTATCGATAATCTTTCGGACCAGTCAAATGCCGTGTTTTGTAAAAATAATCGGGTTTATGATAACCCGAGTCGTGTTGACAGACCGCCCGACCATGGTGTGCAAATGTCTGTGAAGAACGACATACATTTGAGCCGCGCTCTGTAAAAAGAGGGTTTAATTCCTGTGCGTTAAATGTCGTCCCAAATTAGCATAATGCATTCCGCACAGGCTTTTCAGGGACGGCACTTTTCGCCTAAACTTGACATTTGATAAGAGGAGAAATTCTTGAAACGAACAATATCCTAAAAGAGGAAAGTGTCGTACTAGCAATGCACAGGCTTATCTGGGCCGACACTTTACGCATATGCATAAAAACACTTTTCGCAGAGCGCGAATCATTTCGATTTTTGGATGAAAAAAGGCGCTCGGCAAAGTTGACTCGGTTCTTTCTGGAAAAATTAAATTGATTGCAACACAATACTATTTCAGTCGCAAACACATGCTGTTTGATGAATAAATATAGCGTCCGTGGTTGGAATTTCAAAAATTAGTTGGTAATGTATTTCATAAAGAACGTACACTAAAACTGGATTATTTCCTTGCAAAATGAAACGGCGATAACAAAAAAATAAATAAATAAAGTCGAATATTACAAAGTGCATGCTTCATCCTTCGCTTCATGTGTACATTTGCTATTGGTCATTACAAATAATTTTAGAATTATTAATCTAACACACCGTAAATTTGAACACATTTAGTTTTATGCATGTTTTATAGGCCCTGTAAAATTCGCCTACTTTTAAAAAAGCGTTCTGTGCAATGGATCGCGTTTAGAAATGCCTAAAAGGCAGATTTTCCTTCCTGAGACTATCGCAGCTAATACGTTGTTCGTTTGTCATGTATGGTCTTTTCAAATTTGATGTTTGTTTTACATTTGATATGTTCATTTTTCAGTGTATAATATATAATGCGTTATTAACAGTACACAAATATGAACGCGTTAGGTTGATTAGCTAATCATAATCCTTGCATTTAATAAACTTAATATCCGTAAATAGCAATCCTGCTATTGCGCGTCGATGTTTATAAATTCCATGTGTTTTATTACAATCGACAAATACCGTTGTGAGTATTGAAAACTAAAATAAATATTCCATTTATAATGTTATCACACTTATATAGAGTAACGCCCCTTTTTCCATTGCAGTTGTTCGACGAATCGGCCATCCATTCCAGAACCGAACGCCACCGAAGCGCAATAAATCGCGCACGTCATTTTCCCGCCTCCAGATCCTCGAGCTTGAGAAGCGCTTCCGCCGACAGAAGTACTTGGCTTCGGCGGAGCGCAGCACCCTTGCCAAGACTCTCAAGATGACGGACGCCCAGGTTAAGACGTGGTTTCAGAACCGCAAGACTAAATTGAGGTAAGTGGTTGGAGTTTTTGTGTCTTTGTATGGTAATGCGTTATAACATCGCTTGAAGGGGTGGCGATTGTTTTGGTGATGCCGCCATATATAGCGATGATATAAGCGTTATCATCGCCAAAGCTATCACGATTTATTTTCTGTTCTGGTTTGTCACTTTCCAAAGCTGCTGTATGTTTGCATGTTCTTTCTTATTCAACAATTTAACAAGAGCACCGCCTTGCGGGTGCAGACCGCTCATCTATTTTCTTTTTAAAGGTGAAGGGACTCTCACTTTCAATCACAAAGGAGGGAGGGGTGGAGTGAAGAGGGGTGCATTGTGTGGGGGTGTGGACATTTATTACATTATCTTCCAAAAATGCGAAAAAGGTAAAAAAAAATCGGGGGGGGGGGGGATTCTTGGGTGCGATGGTTGGACGGTATTTCAAACATAAAATAATAAAAATAAATATTTGTGTTTGTTAACCGTTTCAAAAAAAATGGGGGGGGGGAGGTGGGGTGTATAGTGTGAAGGTGTGGTGGTAATTTGTGAGATGATCTTAAAAAAAAAATAATAGGAGGGGGGATTAGGGTGGGAGGAGGGGGGTGGGGAGGGGGTTCTTGGGTGCGATGGTTGGACGGTATTTCAAACATAAAATAATCAAAATAAATAGTTTTGTTGTTTAACCGTTTAAAAAAAATTGGGGAGGGGGTGGGGTGGGGGGGGTATAGTGTGAGGGTGTGGTGGTCTTTGTGAGATGATCTTAAAAAAAAATAGGGGGGGGGATTTGGGGGGGTGGGGGGAAGGGGGGGGCACGGGCGATGGTTTGGGTTGAGTCTATTGTGGTATGTCAGGTAAGAGTAGTTTTGTCAAAGTATCAATCAAATCTAATCATAAATAAAGAAGTTGTGGCAATTTTAGCAAAATTTAATAATTTGACCTTGAGAGTCAAGGTCATTCAAAGGTCAAGGTAATTTCAACTTGCCAGGTACAGTAACCTCATGATAGCATGAAAGTATTTGAAGTTTGAAAGCAATAGCCTCGATACTTAAGAAGTAAAGTGGATCGAAACACAAAATTTAACCATGTATTCAAAGTTACTAAGTCAAAAAAGGGCCATAATTCCGTAAAAATGACATCCAGAGTTATGCAACTTGTCCTTTTACTGTGCCCTTATGCTAGTTTGCGAGTGTTCCAAGTATGAAAGCAATATCTATGATACTTTAGGGGTAAAGTGGACCAACACACAAAACTTAACCAAACTTTCAATTTTCTAAGTATAAAGGGCCCATAATTCCGTCCAAATGCCAGTCAGAGTTACATAACTTTGCCTGCACAGTCCCCTTACGATAGTTAATAAGTGTTGCAAGTATGAAAGCAATAGCTTTGATACTGTAGGAATAAAGTGGATCTAAACACAAAACATTACCAAATTTTAAATTATCTAAGTATAAAAAGGGCACATAATTCTGTCAAAATGCCAGTCAGAGTTACATAACTTTGCCTGCCCAGTCCCCTTATGATAGTGAGTATGTGTTGCAAGTATGAAAGCAATAGTTTTGATACTTAAGGAATAAAATGGACCTAAACACAAAACTTAACCAAAATTTTCAATTTTCTAAGTATAAAAAGGGCACATAATTCTGTCAAAATGCACGCCAGAGTTATCTAACTTTGCCTGCCCAGTCCCCTCATGATAGTAAGTAAGTGTACCAAGTTTGAATGCAATAGCATTGAAACTTTTTGAAAAAAGTGGACCTAAACGCAAAACTTAACCAAAATTTTCAATTTTCTAAGTATAAAAAGGGCACATAATTCAGTCAAAATGCACGCCAGAGTTATCTAACTTTGCCTTCCCAGTCCCCTTATACAAGGTCGGATAAATACTGTGGGGTAATCGAATTTTGCATTGTGTAGAATAATGTTAAGTTATGTTTGTCACGGCGGTCCTGAAGCGGTTCCCAATTAATTTCCTTATGCAGGCCAGTTAATGAAACTAGTTTAGACGATCCACAAGCGATTCGCGCTGCTTCATTTTGAATTTTATCAATTTCGTTTTTTTCCGCTTGGGTGCAATTGTCCCATATCACATCTGAATATTCGATAAGAGGTCGAATAAACGATATGTAAATTATTTCAAGAGATTTCCGATCAAGCGTGAACCTTAGGTTTCGCATAATATTAATTCGATTCCATGCTTTTTCTGTTATGTATTTAATATGGATGTTCCATTTACAGTCTTTAGAGAGGAAAACCCCTAGGTGTTTGTGGGAACCGACCTCTGGTATTTGTTTAGACATCATTGTTAAAGTACATTGATTTGGATGTTGCTTTCTGGAGAATGTTAGGGATTCAGATTTTGAGGGATTAAATAACACATGCCAATCTAAAGCCCATTTAGATATTTTGATGATATCACTTTGTAGTATTGTATTTGAGATGATTGGATCATCGATAATAATGTATAGGGAAGTGTCATCAGCAAAAAGGCGAATATTACTTTTGATGTCGTAAACAATATCATTAATAAAAATTAAAAATAACAGAGGCCCTAATATGGAACCTCGGGGAACACTGGCTTCTAATATTGCCCAGTTAGAGACTGCGCCTGGAAGTACTACGCGTTGTCGTCTATTATGAAGATAATTAGTAAACCAGGATAGTAACTTTCCTCGAATGCCAATAGCATTTAGTTTATGGAGAAGACCTTTGTGCCATACATTATCAAAGGCTTTACTGATATAAAAAAAGACAGCTTTTACCTCTAAACCATTGTCGAGGGCTTTACAAAACGTATCGTATATATATGTCAGTTGGTTAGTAGTTGAATCACCTGGCAAAAATCCAGACTGAAAAGGCGTAAGTCATTTGTTACTAATGAGGTAATTATATACGTGTTTGAAAATAATTTTTTCGAAAACCTTTTCCATTGTATTTAAGAGGGAAATTGGTCTATAGTTGCCAACTACTTTTGGGTCGCCATTTTTGAAAACAACACTAACGTTAGCTTCTTTTCAACAACTCGGCATGATACATTTATTAAGTAAAACGTTAAAGAACTGACAAAGAGGAGTGGACAGTTGATTTTGGCATTCTTTTAAAATTCGATTATTTATTCCATCTGGCCCCGATGTTTGTCCACGGGAAGTGACTTAAGAATGTCGAGAACATCGGTAAGTGTAATGCATAGAGACTGAAACGAGTTAGCTATCGGTAAATTAGTTAGTTCCGGCATATCTTCATTAGCGATTTCAATTTTGGACTGACTTTGAAAAAAAAATGTTTAGGATATTTGCCGTTTCAAAACAATCGGTTGTGGTAGTATTGTCAATGGGATTTAGGAGTGCTGTATTACGGTTATTGCTAGGCTTATTAATAATTGACTTAAGTATTCTCCACCAGTCCTTAGATGAATGGTTGTTTTGTTTGATTGTATTGCTTAAACTTTCGTAATGCTTATCTTTCGCTTGCCTTATTAATAAAATTGTCTAATTTCTAAATTTAGACCAATAATAATTTGAGTTTTTTGATTTCGCGTGATGATAGGCACGTTTGCGTTTTCTTCTCATTCGACGAATGTGCGTATTTAGCCATGTTGGGTCACGCGGTTTAATTTTAATAGACTTGTTTGGGATACAATATTTAGCGTTAGAAACAATAGTATCGGTGATATCAACGCAATAAGTGTTAACACCATCATTTGCAATAGAATCCAAATCAAATGTAGAGAACCTTTCGCGAAGCAGGTCATAATTTCCATCTGCATATTTCCATATGTGACGCTCATATACTGTTGAATTTGGCTTATTATATTTAAATAGACAATATATGAGACAATAATAACGGTTTTGTTGGTCAAGAAAAGGATCACCAACACCTCATAAAGCCAAGCTATCAAGATTACTTATTAATAATAGGTCAAGAATAGATGAAGA
Organism: Dreissena polymorpha; assembly: GCF_020536995.1. Taxonomy (NCBI): domain Eukaryota; kingdom Metazoa; phylum Mollusca; class Bivalvia; order Myida; family Dreissenidae; genus Dreissena; species Dreissena polymorpha. Next base: position 32,264,835 of record NC_068362.1, read on the forward strand.
CCCTTCCGTAAAGTGCGTAGGTTCGTCAATAACTTGAGCAAGACCATATTCATTACACCAAGAATCGAGTTTTCGGGCTTGTGAGGGCTGATTGCTGTTAAGATTAAAGTCTCCGGTTATTATAATATCGGATATACCAGTTTCGATTGCCAAACCGATGGAGTCATCAATTAACTTAGTGTATGCTGCATCCGCGTTTGGTGGTCTATAAAATAACCCCAAAAAAACATTCCTTTTACTCTTAAAGTGTAGTTCAATCCAAATAGTTTCTAATGGAGTAAGTTCAAGATCCAGTCTACGTTCGTAGTGTATAAAATCTAAAACATATAACATTACCCCACCGTGGCTGTCCTGTGTTCGATCTTTACGTTCCGGTGTTTGGTATGAGGGGATAAAAAGTTCGTCAGTTACGATTGAATTATTAAGCCAAGTCTCGGAAAAATATAATAAATCAAAACACGAGAGCTCTGCTGTGATGATGTCCATCTTGTGCCGTATACTTTGTACATTATACTGAATAAAAGAAAAGTTGTTTTGCAATGATAATATATCAGTAAAATTATTGGACTCCGTGGCAGAAGATTCAGAAGAAAACGTTGATAACGGGCCTGGGTTTAATTCGATGTCTCCAGAAAGCAACATTAATAATGTCAGCCATGTTACTAGCATGACTATAAGAAATATATAAAATATTCGTTTTTAGAAATAAGAATTGGCAATCAAGCGTTTTCCAACTATCATGCGCTTGTATGGTCGTTTAATGGACCGGGACAGTTGGGATTGACTTTTGATTATATTAAGTGTCGATATAAGAGCAATTTCATTGTTGTAAAGTGAGAGCAGAAAAAAAAGATTTAGGAATATGGAAAACAATCCGATCGCTTTGTATCTTGGTAGGATGTTATGGGTATCCATCGTTAAACAATTGAAACATTAGGTACTGTACGTTATATTTTCGAGTTATAATAGACCAGAAGACTGCAACGAATCCTTCATCCTGTACATAGTCAAAGAAAAAGAAAGTGAAAATAAAAAAAGAAATAGGGAACAATATCAAAATGTATGAATTCATTTTATGAGCAAAGGTCACTTCAATAATTTTTAACTGCTTAGTACATTTTAAACAATTGGTTATTTTGGTGATCGGTTTTCGTGGGCCAAAGTCGAAGTGATGCATTCGACAGAGATAACAACCTATAATAAGTTACACATAGCTTCTGACGATCAGGAAAGTGATGTTCACAATTTAAGTTAGAAAGTAAGAATTAGGTTCATGCGCACTAAAAAGCAGTAAGGCATAAACAATAGACTCAATCAATGTATGTACATTGTTAACAATATGCAATATGATTGTATCTGAAATATTGATTATTATGTACACGTTAAGACCGCACATTAAGCGAGAACGACTATCGTTGATCAAGGATTCAGAAAATATGGTCAATAATACTACTGCAAAGATTAGAAAAAAACAAACATGTTAAGCATTAGGCTTAAACGTTGGATATGTATGAATATTTACATAATTAACACTTATTTAAGTACACAGTTGTTCGCGTGCACTAGATATATTAATTCTGAAATGTAAATACTGTCAAAAGTCATATTATAAGAAATAAAAAAAGCATGTTCACGTGCACTAAGAAGTAAAAATGGAAAGCATAACGAATTAACTCAGTCCAATGTAAGTACATTGTTTACATTATGCAAAATGAGTATGTCTTGAAAACTAAGTATTACTGTTAGACTGCATAATTTAGACGTTAGATATATATGAACATTTTTATATTTAAAACCTTTTTAAGTCTACAATTGTTCACGTGCACTAAAAACAGTAAATCATAACTTTTAGACTCAATCAAGTGTTAGTACATTGATTACAGATGCAATAAGACTATGTCTTAGATGTTAAGAATTACGTGCACGATTAGACTGCACGTTATATATTTAGGTGGATATTTTCATATTTAATACCTTTTTATGTCCACACTTGTTTACGTGCACTAAAAAAAGTAAAGCATAACAAATTGACTCCATTTAAGCGTATCCTACACAGGGGATATGTAGGATCCGTCTACGGAGCCCATTGAGTCTTCGTATAAGTATAGTTAAAATACGTCATGCTTTGATATATGTGTTATATCCCAAAGAAATCAGCCCTTCAGAAACGAAATTTAGGGCCCGCATTGGGATGATTTTAGGAAAATGCGTTATATTCGATATAAGTATTGAAAGGGTGCGCTTATCGTGCATATGACAAAAGCATAGTTTGTTATATGCCTAGTTATGATTATGTTATTTAGTAATCAGTAAATAGGAGTGCCAATTACTGAACAATAATCTATACTGAAGTTATCACCACTTAAGACACACATGCTTGTGTTACTACAGTAAATAGGAATGTCAATTACTGTACAATTAACTATTCGGTAGATATCACCAACAAAGACGCACATTATTGAGACAATCGCTCTGGTGTAAGATGTAACGTAGCGGACTGATCAGTAAATGAATCATAATATTTACCATATACTATATGGATTTTGCAGCAAGGTAATAGTCGATAGTTGACTGTTTAGATAACTGTGAGACTAATAATTAAGTTAGGTAAAAATTGGACAAGAGCTACTCAGATGTTTTCAGTAGCTGGATTTACCTTTAAACAGTACAGAGAAAACTATTTACGATATTAAATCACAATGCAACAGAGTAACAAACGTCTAAGCAATATGACATGACACATTACACGTATACAGAGAAATAGTATTAGTTCATTTAGTATTATTTATTTATTTATGCTGGGGGCTATTTAATGAGAAATTATTATTTGTAAACCTAGTAATGGTTAAATAGTGTGTATAATGGAGGATGAGATTAATTGCCATTTACAAATACGAACGGATTAGTAAGATAACATTACAGAGACGACATGATTTCCACGTTTAACCGCATCGGTTAGGATCAGTTCACATCAACTTAGTTTGTGTATACTGTTCAGCAAGAAGACTGTAGACAAGCGTTTTTATTTACTGCCATTTGTGACAGATGCGTATGACCGGTTGGCATTGGAACGGAGCTTGCAAATATGTTCAGCCGATTCAACTCGATGGATGACACGTTTGAGGTCTCGAACCAGGATATTGCCGTCGTGTGTCCATGCGCTTTCAACAAGGTTATCGTGCACTAGTTTGCGCGCATCAAAAAACAATTCACTGCAAAGCTTTGTAAGCGACTCGTTAATAAAGTTCCCTTTATAACGATCAGAATATTTGGCACGCGATCTCACACTGTGGAGGTTTTGCCGGGCTCTGTAGGACACAAACTTGACAATAATGTCCCTGGCCTTTTGACCGGAGTGTTTTGGCGGTCCTACTCGGTGGGAGCGATCAATGTCATCGATCGACAGTTCGGCGCCAAGGTCTTGCGCCATCGTAACTATAATGTTATCTGTGTCCTCATCTCTGGCCTCCGGGATACCTGTGACACGTAGGCAGTTGAGGCGACTGTATTGCTCCGCTCTGTCTGCTTGGCACAGTAGCTCAGCTACCTGGTTCTTGAGATGCTTATTTTCCTGTGTGAGGGATTCAATTCTGTCATTGAGTGAGGCGTTAATTCCAGTTATGACCTGTGGTATGAAAGCCTGTACTACTGAACGTACCATGTCCTCCAGATCAGATTTAAACAGTGCATGCATTTTTTCATCGAAATTTAGGTCAACAAACAAGCAAATGGACGAAAACAAATATGTGGAACCTTAACGTGAAAGATAATCAAATATATCCTTTTTCACATAGTCCTCATCAAAACTCGAAACACCACAACATGTCACTAGCACTACTATTTACTCTTATAGCTTTTTCAGACCAATGAGTCTCGAAAAGAGTCACATAATCAATATTTTTCGACGAGCTATGAAAACACGTCAACACCCACCATTACCGGAAGTCGTAGTAATATTTACGTTGATGAGATGCCATAAACAGTATCCGGTGAAGATGTGTCCATTGTTAACTCTTCCCTTGTTAACTGAGTTGTTTGCCTGTTATTTTGGTTTGTAATGGACACAAATCCCGTAATATCTGACCGTTAGTACTGTTTTTGTTATGACATTTTAACATTGTTATTGTATTAATATGCAGTTTTCAATACAAATAGAGTCTACATCAATTATTTATCATTGACTATAACTGAAAGTCAATGTCAATTTAATTTGTGTATGTGAAACTAACTGTATTGTTTGAATATCATGGATTGATGCTATGAAGGTACGGACGTGCAAAATAACAGACGAGTGACGTATTGAGACATGCATTTACAACAAATAAAGCAAGATAATGTTTAAAAACAACTTTGACCTTTTGCTAATTTTTACCGCTCTTTGCAAATTCGTCTACAATCATAACTAGGAAAAAAGACCAATGCAATAGATGTATAGTTTGCGTTGATGAACTATTTACAAGCAGTTTGAAGTTTGAATGGAGGCACGATGCTGCATCAATGGGTCATTAAATACACTAAATGCATGCTCATTTCCCACCACAAACAATACCCACTTCTCTGCCTACTATTGTTTTGATCAAAACGCACCACATACATTTTAGTGCATAAGGGTTTGGAAAACCAGGTTATTTTTGTTCGAATTCGTGCAGAATACAAATGCATAAGAACGACATTATAGTACGAATAACCACCAAACATTATATATGTTTTAAAGACCCTATCTAATAATAATTTAATTCATTTTGCAGAAATCGTTTCTCGTGGTTATCTTATCGAACGAAATCAAACATAAACGCATCATACTGAAATAACAACTTATGGATAAGTATTTAAAGTTTACATGTTTTACGCACCAGAAGTCAGCGAATAAGTATTTTATGTTGGTACCAGGTAAACAGGAAGGTATTTATTCCATTCGCAACATATCGCTTTATATTACAAATTATAAACAAATCAGTGAAATAAGCGCCGTATGATTTCATTAGAAATTAGTTTCACTTTTAAATCATTCAACTTATTTGAGGTGTACTGGGCTGTAAGAGATTTTAATTTTGTTCATGTAAGCCGCTGTATTAATTTTTAAGCAGTAAATCACTTATATCCTATTCAAGTAAATCGATACGAAATAACACTAGGGTGTTATTAATACAACTGAGATGCAATTTCAATGTCTTTTTGAAGAATTGTAGATTTGTGTATGCCATAATTTCCTTGCAGCAGTAGTCCATTCGCAGACATGAAAATTCATTGATAAAACGATGGTTATGTACACGGTGGTGTAATTCCAATATATGAATTATGCCCGATTATGTATACTGTATGGTTATATATTTTATTTGACGATCTCGGCTTGGGATGAACCTATGAAATAAACGGGTATTACTCTGAACATTTTAAACGTATGGATGTCGTTTAATCGTTCTTATCTATGTTAGTAATACCTTACATATCAAACAAGTCGCCAATGTTTGCTTTTGCGCGTACTCGAATGATATACTATTCTGTTTAATACTATATCACATGTTTTATTTTGTGACATAATGATTCTTAATAAAATACAGACTTATGCCGAGACAGCGACGTGACCTCTAGGTCTGCAGCCGCATTCATATGGCGATGATGTTGCCCAATATCCGATAGTCGATATGAGCCTCGTTCTAGGCGTAATGCACGTGCACAAAGTGTCGCAGTCGGCTTAGCAATTCAGGAACAACACTCAGGAATATCGTTGGAAGATAATCGTTTTAACGAAAAATTCAATTAAAACGGACGTGCCGTTTATTCTTGATAAGTAAGTGTGGATTGCATAGGCTAATCTGGGACGATACTTAATGCACATGCATTAAACCCAGTTTTCCCAAAACGAGGCGCATATTATCTCCTGTTCAGCGCCCTTGAAGTTTAAGACATGATTTTGAAAGCTGATGACAATTTAAAACTTATCACTGAACACTTGAAATATGAATCAATGATGACTATGTATGGCTTTGGTTGTATGGTTAAATTACATTTCATCAACTAACACATGGAATATTAGATAATTTTCAACAAATATGTAAAATGCTCATACAGTTTACTGGACGGGGTGCCCACGGTCAACGATCCTTATCACACCTAAGAGAAAAATATTGTAATAGGATAATTACTGAAACAACTGTATTAAAATATACATAACATACATCGCCATATAAAAAAAGAAAATGTGAGTGACAATTTAAAAATTGCTGTAAGAAAGAGTCAATGTGCTTATGCATTTAATAATAAACAGTTGTATATATGTTCACGTTTATAACGTTTGACATAAAAAGTAGCAATTAAACATGTTATTAGTGAAAGAATGCGTAGGTTTGTCGATATGTGTCGACAATTTACACCGTATTATCCCGTATCGTTAACTGAAGGTGGCCTCGACCAAAATTAATGGAAAGCGTCAACGCTCGTTGAAACGTGTTTGCGCTGATGTGCATCTGGTCATACAGAGAGAAGTCTCTAAAACCTGTGGATTATTGAGTGATATCGCTTGCTTTTGTAGAACTTGTAATGTGACATAAACCGAAGTTCAAATGTGGGTATATATACAAGCAGTACTTAATATAATAATTATAAGTTCTCACTGCCTTATATCAACGCGCACCATCTAAAACCATTTTAACATGGACACACAATGAACCGCTTGAAGCGGAGCCCGTCGTCTTTAGTGGAGTGTACTATTTCCTCAAAACTATTCAATGCCAATAACGGCAAATTTTATCAATCTGTTACAACGTCATTGTATTCAAGAATGCATACCAAAGTTTGTAACAATAAAACTCTCTGGTACAATGTCAATTTTAGAAACGGTTTGTCATTTTTCCGAGTGTCCAGTAAGTCTTTTATCTTGTTAAAACAAGACAATGCTTGCATAACCCAATACATATTCATGTTTGAACTAACAAGTCATCGAAGGTTATTCCTCTGCTCGAGACGAAAGCGTTATTGGTTGTTCGCGTAGCGTAGCGTAGTGTTGTTGCTGAAAATTTCAAGTCGGTTCTCTGCTATCTACGGAAAGCCTTCTATCCGCCACACATGCCGTATCAGCGCGAGAAAGAGTTATATAATTTATGCAAGAGGTTTGCGTTCTCCAACTATATTCATTCACAAATCGAAGCATTATGTAGGTGAATATCGTGTTAAATAGAATAGTTGCGAACGGAGCTTATATAGAAAAGAATCAATAAATTTACAGTGTTTGTATTATACGTGTCGCGAAAGAGATTGTTTATGAATGATTAAAATAGTCCACTTTCTGCTGCGTCTTCATGACGTAGTATTTTTGCTCAGCTCATTCAAAATCTGAGGCTGTTACTAGATGCGGGAAAACAACGCAATAGTATAAGTTACGCTTGTTTATATCCACAGTTCTCTATTTATAAAACGTTGAACAGGAGTTTAACAATAACTACAGGGATACGATGGAAAACAATAAAAATGCTTCATAATCGCTAAAACCGAATATAAAAACTATTAAATATAACAAGATTTACCTTTAATAAAGTTAGTCTTGCTGTCTTTGAAATAAAATTTGAAATATTGGTTTCAAATAATTAAATTGAAAACAAAAGTTTTATTATTGTTTTTTTCCACTTGTTAGTCGCATATTTACCGTATGAAACGTTTGCTATAATAGGCAAACCATAGATCTACATTAGAATAAGTAGATACAAATTATACTGCGGGAGTGGGCGCCATAATTAGTCCTAACATGGCTTCGTATGAGTATTACTTCAGTATGAGGTCAATTCTTTACATAATTGCAATCACAAGGTCCCGACTTATAAGGCATGCGGAAGTGTATATTCTTGCATAATAAAAGTCATAGTCGCATGATATCTGTGTTTAGCGTCCTTTTTCGTCATGTGGTACTTTCTCGCGGGAGTTTTAACGTCTATTTTTAGTTGTGAGTGTTATCTCACAATTAATGTAGAGAGGCAGTTTTGCAAGTCGGTCTGTTGTAAGCTACGCTAGTAACGATAACTGCAAGCCAGTCTGCTGTTAGCTACGATAGGAACGATAACCACTGCCTGTCTGCATTACCTGTATAACAATTATGCAGATAGACGACGAATGCTAGGAGCGTGTGCTCTAACCACCACATCTGCCTGTTTATAGTTCACAACTGGTACACTGCAGTGCGTGTATGTAATCAATAGAGTTTAACAGCTTGTAAGACGACATTGGCCAGTCTAGTGTTTATCATTGAAATATGTACATATTGGCTGCTTTCAGGGAAAAGGGGTCCTAATGCATGCCAAATAAGATCAGGGACGACATTTTCTGATTTTATGGTGTTTTTCGTTAAAAGAGAGTCTCTGGAACTGGGATAACAATTAATGCATATGCATTAAGCCCTGTTTTCCTAAAATGAAGCTTAAATTATATGTTTTATTAATGATTTGAAATAAAAAAACACATCTCGACCTGTGCCTAAAGACACACTTTTTTTTTAAATTTGAATGGGTTTTGTCCATTTCAAACTTGCGATATAAAAAGCTATAACATAATTTTGAAAACTAAGTTGCGTCTAAGATTATACAACAGCGAACAACTTCAGTGCCTTCATCGCTTTGATTTTATAGCAAATGGTAACGTCAAATGATTGACGTATTAATTAAAATGCAGATGTTTGAACTGAGTTATTTGCTTGGCATTTACTGTAAATGTGATGCACGTTAAGCGAACAAGGTTGAGCCAAATCAGTGCATTATAAAAGCTTCGATTTGGGAAAACTCAGCCTACTGCATTTTCGCGAAGTGTCGTCCAAGATTAGCCTGTGCGTTCCGAACACTAATCAGGGCCAACACTTTCCGCCTTATCTCGATTTTTGTTTAGCTTCTTTCAACGATAGAATCCATACAAGCGAGAAGTGTTGTCCCAGATAAGCATGTGCGGATCGTGCAGGCTTATCTTAGACGACACTTTAAGAATTAATCCCAGTTTTTTCCAAAACGAGGCTAAAAATCCATCCTTCTGTATTCCCAAACAATGCCAACTTAACTTTTCAAGAAGGAATCTCAATTTGTACATAAAAATATGTAAAAATATGACACTTCAATAGAGTGTACATTATACTTATAATGCAAACTTGTTTACAATTGGTTTAATTATGCAGTGGTCTTTCACGTAAGAGAGTGTTTTTATTATAAAATATTATTTAAATTTTTTATAAGATAATACATAAATTCGAAATAAGATCAGCGTTTTAACTTTTAAATTTATTAAGACTCGATTTTTTTATATTTTGCATGCAAGTGCAATTAAAGATTCGAAGACTTAATAATGCAGGCAAGTTAACTTCTTTTACAAATTGAAGTACGGGTCAACATAAGTAATTGTTATTGATATTAACAAGATACAAATTAGTCACAGAGAAGTAAAAGGGAGAGCTAATTGTCGAATACTTTACAGTAGCACGTGAAAAGTTAACAGATATAGAGACAATAGGCGCGTTGATTCGTCAATACTAGTCTCAATATAGTGATTTCCGTAGATTAAGCAGTAACTAATGACCTGCATTTGTGTCAAAAATTGATCGTAGGCCATTTAGACTAAGCTATTGTCTATGAGTTGTCATAAAATATAATTAGGTAAGTAAGGTTCTTTTCGAAAATGATGTTCATGTCAATGAGTTATGTCTTTTGGGATTCATTTCGCTTCTTTATTTTATAACCGATAATAAAATTGTCGCCTTTTTTGCTGTTGACATTGTGAACCTCAACTTACGAGTCCGTCCTTGCTCCAAATGACAGACTTAACGCACTAATTGTTTCGTCATACGCCATCAAGTGACCACTACAAACCAGTAGGATATGTATCTTTCTTATAAATGTCCATAATTATGGGCGGAACATGGAAGAGGCTATCAGGTTTCTTTAGATATTTTGAAACAAAGGCAACCTGCGTAACTATTTGATGATGGAGACATCGTATATTTGGATGATAACATGGGTTCATTTGACAGTCTATTTAGAGCTTATGATCTTACTTCTTGCTTTTCTTCGAACAATGGAGTCGCGTTCTGATAAAACTGGGCATAATGCATGTGTGTAAAGTTTTGTCCCAGATTAGCACGTGCAGTCCGCACAGGTTAATAAGGGACGACACTTTCCGCCTAAATCAGATTTTCGGTGAGAAGGGACTTCCTTTAAACGAAAATTACCATAAAAGCGGAAAGTGTCGTCCCTGATAAGACTGTGCGGACTGCACAGGCTAATCTGGGACGAAACTTTACTATCATGCATTAAGCCCAAACAAGAACCAATGGAATCTTTAAAGTGAATCGCGCTCAGAGAAAACGGACTAAAATGAGTGCGCGTACAGTGCCGTCCTAGATTAGCCTGTGCAATTTGCACAGGCTAATCAGGAACGATACTTTCCGCCTAAACTGGATTTTCGTCAACATGAATCTTCCTTTAAATGAAAAACACAATTTAAACGGACTGCATAGCTGATCTGGGACGCATGTGCATTGACCACACTTTTCACTGAGGGAGACTCATATTCTTGATATCAGGAAGACTTTTTGATAGGTATTGAAGTTGTCTAGGTAATGAATAATGGGAATTTAATACCAATATAAAGTCAAATGCCTACATGTAACTGGGTATGGGTTGTTTGTACTCAAGCGATTATCGTGCAAATCACGGCTACCCGATCAGGTATAGAGTATTTTAACGATTTTTTTGCGAAGGGTGCATAGATGGATATTGAATATTCGAACTTGTGCGATTCTCGAAACGATGAAAAATCAGCTCGGTTTTAGGTTTTAGAACTATTTCGATTATCGAGCGAGGAACGAACACCCAGTAATTATATTGAAAATAGTTGAATATTGGCATTACTGAAAGAATACATAATATGGGTTTTGCTCAGCTAAAGGTGTTTTGTTTCTCTGTCGATCTCTTCCTCTGTTTATTCCTCCGTCCGTCGGTTTGTTCTTCAAATCTAAAAAAGTTGTAATAACTTGAAAAGTACATATGAAACCATGAAAGAAGGTACATACCTTTGGCCATAGTTTATATTTTCTGTACGCATGTCGGTTATTTCCGTCCTCTTTTATAAGTATGTCTGTCTGTTCGTCTTAAAAAAGGGAATAAAGAGAAAAGATCATGCATTCAATCGGCTTTGAAATAACTCAGAAAGTGTTGAAGATTCTTGAACAAAACAGGGTATACTTATAAAGGGCCATAAAGCAATTAAGAAAGACTTTTCGTTTTTCACCAGAGGTCGATGGTCAGATAGATGTAACTAAAAGTTGAACACAATTTAAAGTTGTAATTACTATATGACTACATAAGATACGGTTATCAAAGTTGGTTTAATTAGTTGGTTTTATGTTGCATTTTGTCTGCATGAAAGCGGGACAACAGATGAAAAATGTTGAGAGAAATATCGTTTATCGTTCATTTCTGCTCGTCAAATCACAGGTGTCTGTTATTAAATATGGAATAACGCACACCATGCAGGACGAAACAAAAAATGGCGAAATATCCTATCGCAAGCACGGTTTTCATTCGTAGAGTTTTCATCGGACCACAGGGCATGCGTATTGCGAGCAAAATTTCCAAAGCCTGGTTAACGTTTGACTTGGACTTTTGACCATGGGGCATATGTCTTTACAAAAACCATTCGTAAACAAAATTGAACTTTTTTACAAATTGACCAATAAATGAACTCGTTGTAATCTTCATAATCTGTTTAACATTTATGCCTAGCGTCTAGAAAAAAGGCGTCTCATCAGGGTCTGCGCTGTTTGCTTAAAGGAATTTCTTTAAGAAATATTCGAAATATATAAAAAAATATTATATAAGACATCCCTAATTTTAAAAATAAATTGATCCAATTAAGAAGGATGGGAGAGTCCACTAGGCATAAATGTGTTAATTGCACATTTGAAGCATTGACCATCGCGCGTGAACGTGGCCTTTGCGCGGAATGCCCTTATTCACTGCATAACATTTGGTAATACATCTTCTTGCGAAATATGATTAACAACAGGCAAACAGTTGCCGAGAAAACCTGTCGGAATGGAATACGAAAGGAACCGACGTTCGGAGCTTTGGGTGGCCAAACCGGCGACAATTATTATTATGTCCCGAAAATCTTAAGGGGATCATGAACACCGTCGATATGTTTGAATGACAAATAATTATCTTTCATTTGCGAAATCGTTTCAGTAATATTTGGTTGAATAACTAATACAAACTGAACAACATATTTAATAAATACGATATTATGCACTTATTGTATAACGTGTTAATTTCGATTGTAAATGAACTTGTAAGCGGGAAGTAACCGATTGATATGTCTACCAAACTTCTCGCAGCGTTACCTCCCTTTTAAGTTTAATGATTTGATGTTGTTTGAAAAGAAATAGGACTTAATGCAAAAGGTTGAAATTAACACTAACATTCATTTTTTTTTAAAGAAAGCGCTCATTTAATAGTTATGTTTCGACCAAATTCATATAAAATGAATAACATATATATCATACGGTAATAATTTGTAGTAATATTATTTGTATTCGGTTAATTTAAGGAGTAACAACATACAAGCCACTGTTGATATTAATCATTCATATATTCCCGTTGGGCCACAAACAAGTTCATAATATTAAAACTGAAAATCTGTAAATACACTTTCAATGAAGGTCAATATGTTTTTCGAATTTGATCCACATACATACATTTTAATGAAATGGCATTCACATTAAGTTTTCGGCCATAAGGAAAATGTTTCTAGTGTCCAGTCAAGTAATGTAGCATCTCCATTGTGAAGTATGCGGTGTTACCGAAGCCAAACACTGATGTCATATGCAATCTGTCCTGAAGAACCGCTGTCTATTTTGTTATAGACATTTTTGTGACCGAATGTATTATTTTAATTGACACAAACATGATTGTACACGACTAGACTTAGATAATAATTTAACCTTTTTAAAAAACTACGGTGAGACTATTTAAACACAGTTGACCATAGGATACCTAGATGTCTACATCAATGAAGCTATCTTAAAAGCAAACTGCCGTGTCCATATGCGACCATGCGTGGGGCTAAATGAAGGCATTAAAAAAACACACTCTACTTTGGCCATAGGCAGTCAGGTGTGAAGATCAAGTGACATGTAGATAGTCAAATACTGTTACCAGAGGCGTATCCAGAAATTTTTTCAGAGTTGGAGGGGGGGGGGGGGGCTCAACTGGGGAGGGTGCGGGATGGGTTTCCCCTCCCGTCATCGATTTGTTTTAATGGCACCTTGATATGATGCAATTTCATGCTTTCTAATCAGCATTTTGCATGATAAAAATTCATGTAAACAAACAAGAACTTGAGTTTAGACATCAAAAGTGACAGACACACAGGGATAAATCAAATGTCTCTCAAACGACTACAGTGATGAGAGACATAATCTTTATCCTTCTATGTCACCCTGTTGGATGGGTGGATATTTATCACGCTTGTTTGTAATCATATTATGTTTACCTTGTTTAGTCTTGTGGTTAAACAACTATCAGTTAAGGCAAAGTCAAGATACAACTTTTTACAAAGTTTTAAAATAACATTTTAAGCAACACTCTTTATTTCAAGTTCTATCAAATGTTATGTCATTTTGTAACAAAAACAATACAAGAAAATCTATGCACAGCTGCATCGACCTGCTGATTTACGGGAGCGCTGTTTTTCCTTACACTTATAAACTGCTCACAACAGAATCAATGTGGGCTTGGTATCCAGTACCCACGTTATTGACGTGTTTATTCGCATCCGGAAAAAAATGACCATCGATGACTTCAACGACTTTCTTCCAGTTCTGAAAAGGTTCACACACTAATTTTCCACGTTTCCTGTTCCCTGGAAATGTGATACAATGTAAGCAATACGCGCCATCCTCTTCCATCTTAATACGCCTGTGTATACACAAGTCCTGGATACTTCTGGAGCATATGACAGGAAATACACAAGTGGAAAGAAACTGTAAGGGGCTCATTGTTTTTAATGCCCCCCCCCCACCTAAATACGCCCCGGTTACCATAATCGACACAAGGAACCAGGCGTGTAGATCAACAGTGTTATTTTAATAACCAGCTACTGTGACCACAGTTATTAAAGGCTTGAGATCAATGTTGGTATTTAAATAACAAAATTCTGTAACCATAAACAAAAAGGGGTGGGGAAAGTGGTTTTTATAAAATTTTATTAAAATGATGGCAACTTAACCGAACATGATGTAAACTTAACCTAGCATAATGTCAACTTAACCGAACATAATAGCAACTGAACCCAACATAATGTCAACTTAACCGAATAAAATGCCAACTTAATCGAATATAATAAGTGCCAACATAACCCAACATAATGTCAACTTAACCGAACATAATGCCAACTTAACCTAACATAATGGCAACTTAACCGAACATAATAACAACTTAAGGTAGCGCACCTCTAATGGGCACATATCCAAATATAATCTAATTAATTTTTTTCTTCATCAGCATCATTTCACTGAACAACATGCAAATTTGTAGGTAGGCTTTCCATGCTTTTAAAAAAAATATACCGTTTTTTTTCAAAACCACCCCCACGCTCAGCTTTTGTACAGTTTATTTTCACCCCTTGGGTATATAAAAGTTCCATAATTCATTCAAATTTCCAAATATGGGCATGCTGTTGGTGTGTATAGATGCAGTAAAGGGGTTTAAAATTTAAACAAGATGAAATAAGTATTCTTTTACAGACATTCATTTTTTACAAATTTTTATCTATGGAAGAGCGCCATGAAATGTAAGTGATTTCAGCCAAGTAAAAATTGGGTCGGTTAAAAACAAAGTGTCATCAAATTAAAAATAGTATCATTTAAGTTATATTTTAAACATAGTTTTTTATAGAAACACTATATACAGCAAAAATACTAAGAAATAGACAGATTTACCGTTTACTTTTTTAAATAAAAATAAAAATGCAACATGCATCATTCGTATTTTCAGCAGTAAATCACCCAATTTAGCCATAACGTTGTTTTAATTTTAAAAATTGAAGGATATGCATAAAAATGTCATCATTATAAACAAAAAACATAGCATATATGCTACATTACATCAAATTACGTTAGAAAAGAAATAAAACGTGTCGCAAAAAGTATGCGATGTTGGCAGGATTCGAACCTGCGCGGGAAGATCCTAAAAGATATGTAGTCCATCGCCTTAACCACTAGGCCACGACTATTTCACACTTGTGTTATCATAAATTAGATATCTATAAGTAAACAGATAAAAAGGCTCGCCAATCTTTGAAGGAATCGCGAAATCGTATTTTTTCAGACGATATTTGGATCAAAGTCAATATTTATTGTGAAAATAATGTAGTCTAAAGGAATTACGTAAACATACAACAAAATTCGAACTTTGAAAAAAATAAAATGCATCTCTCGGAAATAACCGATCATTGTAGATCGGCAATGATCGTAAAATATCGGGAAATCATTAGAGGTGCGCTACCTTAACCCAACATAATGTCACCGTTACCCAACATAATGTCAATTTAACCCAACACATTGTCAACTTAACCAAACATAATGCGAACTTAACCCGGCATATTGTCAACTTAACTCAACATAATGTCAACTTAGCACAACATTATGCCACCTTAACCCAACATAATGTCAAATTAATAAAACACAATGTCACCTTAACCTAACATAATCTCAAATGAACCCAACATAACGCCAACTTAACCCAACATAATGTCGCCTTAACCCAGCATGATGTCAAATGAATCCAACATAATGTAAACTTAACCCAACAGATGTCAACTTAACCCAACATATCAGTCTTGTTCAACAAAAGGCAGTTTTGGCGTTCCATACAAAAATATCGATGCGAGAAAGTGTCCGTTGTACATAAACGAAACGTAGTGGTAGTAAAACAAGTTGTAAATGACGTCATTCATGACATCATACAATTTAAAATATAAATTATGACTTATTGAAGTGCTTACATCACGTTAGCATTTTATTTCTAAGATGGTCGATAATAAAAACATACTCGACGGTGCTCTATTTAGTTTATCTGTGTGGAGTGTGTTACAAAAGTTATGTTGATCTTAATATTGGAAGACATAGCTAGTAAAATCTTGAACCTTACGATTAAGTTTTGTTTTTAAATTACTGTGTACTACTAATAATAGTACTATTTATTAAAAAAACTAACAAAATGACTATGCACCCAAAGCCAAAGGATCAAGAAATTGCTGACTGTAAAAGAAAAATCGAGGTATCGAAAATATTTCCACAATTATTAAGATATTAACACAGATAGATCTATTAAAACATACTGTATATGTATTCGTTGTTGCAATAGACAATAAACACTCATTGTAAAAAGCTATTACTCTAGGGTAGTAACGAGTTACAAACTGAATTGTTAGTTTTATTTTCATGGCATTGTGAAAGAGAGGCTAGAATTTTGTTGGAGAAAGAAGCACGCGATTTTGAAGACATTGCACAGTCCATTGAACAGGAAACCAATTGGAACGTTGCAAAAATCTTCGCTGCATGTTTAGGGATCGTTGTAGGCACTGTTCTGATCCAAGTTTCGTGTAAGATCTTATTTCTATACATACAGTAACAAGTAAATAAGAAATGCAAATCTGTGCATTTGAATAGATGTCATTAAAAAGCATTAACAACACATGTAAATCTATTGAAATGAATATCTTAAAAAAAACAATTTAAAACAAAATTTTTGAAGGCTTATAAAATATACTCATTTATTTACAGATGGAGCCAGTTTGGTATTAACACTTGCTGTTTGGGCATATGCTGGGATGAATCTGAGCAGCGCTGTTGAATGTATGCGAGCAGCGAAAGTCGCCAGAAGTAATGCCGAAGAGAAGCAAACTGAAGCTGCGAAACTTAATTCAAGGCTGACGAAGCTGTTAAATTGAGTAATCACGGAGATGAGATTTCGATGTCGACGTTTAAACGTTACGAAGAGAACTGACAATTCTATACTAAAGAGATTTTCTCCAAAATACTTCAAAAATTTCATTTGTTTACCGTTAGTCATATACTTTTGTTATTATTTGTGGATTTGCTAATTCATAATTAGCAATAATTAATATTAATACTATTATTAAGTTATGGTAGCAAGAAATATGTATACTGTAGTAATGACTAATTATGAAGCAGAGTTTTAAAGTATTGCCTTTTTCATTTGCATTTCCATTATTCCATTTATTTTATTCTTTAGAAGTACACACTTAATATTTAAATTGTGTGGCCTTATTGATCAATGTTTTAGTTCAATTTGTTAGTAGTGGTTTGCATTTATTAAATAATGATAAAAGTCATTGCATTATACCCGTTGTTTGTTTATTAAATGTATTGAACACAAAATAAATAACAAAAGCATCATTTAAGAAATACACAATTTTTAAATTGCTACCAGAGTGTTCTTGTTTTACGCTATGAAAGAATATATTTTTATCTATATGATGAGGAAAATATCAATAAGGCCAAGCCATTATTTGCAATCTCAGCAAAAAGATACTGATGTGATGCAGTCAATTAAGAATTGTTGACTTGTTTAATGGTATGAAAATAATAATTAATTCAAATAATATCCGACCTAACGACTTTATCGAAAAATAGAACTGAAACTACATTTAATTATAATGACCAAACGAAATTAGTCCCACATGATGCTATCACGAATTTACAATATACAAGGTTTAAGTAGACATTTAGCACCCGCGCGTCGATTTTCAAACTCAGCTTGTAATTGAAATCAGAAGAGAACAGACATTTTATTTAGGCTTATACATACGTACATCGCCTTAATACATACAGTATTAAAGTAAGTACATCACGTTTATAATATTGTTAAGTTCAAAACAAATAATTTTTTTACAAAAAACAATAAATACAAATGAAGAAAATGCATACAGTGATTTTTTTTTCTAAACATATAATGGAAGAAAGATTTGTAGGTGATACCTGATAAATGGTATTATTGATCAAGGAGTTGCGAATTACAAATGCTTCATTTAAATTTTTACACAGTTTGACAAGTTCGTTTTTTATCGGATTAAGTCTGTAATTGGTGATATTTAAACACAGATGGATTAACATATACATACCTTTTAATGTATTTTTGTCGTAAAGAAATGTTCATATAGCGTTTCAATAGAATAACTAAGGCTTATCAAAATATCGTATTCTGTTTTCACTGTCCGCTTTTCAAATTTAGGGGTTATAAATACATTTTCCCTTGTCCGTCCGTCCATTTTTTTGTGCGTTGGCATTTGAGCTCGCGTTTTGCGAAAAAGATTAGTATTGATATTACGGATATGTATGCACATATGAATCGGCATATAAGCACATGCTCTTGCGCATTTTGTGCAGTATTGTCTGCCACTTCAGGAGCATATGTCATATTTTTAGCAAACAGGTGACATTGTGTTGCTTGAAAGTCCAAAACTGTAACCATGTGTATAATTATCCCCCTCCATAGGCGGAGGGATATTGTTTTGGCGTTGTCCGTCCTTCCGTCCGTCCGTCTTTCCGTCCGTCCGTCCGGCACTTTTGTGTCCGGAGCCATATCTTGGAAGTGCTTTTGCGGATTTCATTGAAACTTGGAATGAGTATATATATGGATAAGAGGATGATGCACGCCTAATAGCATTGTAAACCATCTGTTAATAACGGAGTTATGGCCCTTTGTATCTTGAAAAAATTCTTTTTTGTGTCCGGAGCCATATTTTGAAAGTGCTTTGGCGGATTTCATTGAAACTTGATATGAGTATATATGGATAAGAGGATGATGCTTGCCAAATGGCAATGCATACCATCGGATAATAAAGGAGTTATGGCCCTTTGTATCTTGAAAAAATGCTTTTTTTGTGTGTGTCCAGTAAACTTTTGTGTCCAGAAGTATATTGGCGCAGGATATAAATTCAACGAATTTGCTTGTTTTTCTTATTTTCAGTCTTATGTTGTTTCGCGAGAGTATTCAGATATTTTGTAACCACATCTCAGTACGTTCTTAAATTTGTGAACTTAGTCCTGTATTGTCTATTTTAAGTACACAATGCCAACATTGTATTACGTGCATGAGTTCAAGGCGAATATCAACAGCTGCAAGTGACAGTTTCTAAAGCAAATCTCAACACGAACATAAAAGGAAATTTAACATAAGGAAATTTATAATGAAACAATAACTATTGTCCGCTAGACTATTGTGTGCCCGTCTGGTTTACAATAAACAATTGAACGATGTTCTCGTGAACGACGCCTTAATAAAATACTCACGATTGTGGCTGATTTTTAATTAAATTCCGTATAGATTTGTTTCCCTGCACCGTTCTTTTCACACCAGCTAACGAGTACCACTGTCCCAATAATGCATACGAAATTCAAAGAATGCGGTTTGTTTTCTAGTTTATAAAATGTTATCTTTTGGTTCAAGAGCGGTGTTGTTAACACAAATAAAAAAATATCTATTCATGTTTATGTATTTTTTTTGTAATGACACTTGTATGTTAACACACTGTGCTTTCAAATATAAAAAAGAAAGCGCTTGGTAGATGTGGCTTTCCATACAAAAACAATGGTATATATAATATGTTTAATGCTTATTAGAAGAACATTAACATTATGAAATAATGTGATACATACGCAATCTAATTATTTAATTAAAATATAAACTTCAATACACTTCAATATTTGAAATATTAATGGAATTCATTACCTAATATGATTCCTATTGTTATAAAATTGCAATTGCAGAACACGTGATAAATTTTGTGTAGAATATATAAAACATAGTATTTTTCCTGCTTTATTTTAGGAAAAATTGCTCAACTAAAGTGCTCCTATAATGGAAAAAGCAACCTCCCATTCCACTACACTCGTCTTATCCGGAGAACGTGTGATACAACATCCATTCCAACCCTAATCATTACATCTGCACTATATGCCATAAGGCAGTTTTGATGGTATAGTCTGAAATCAGTATTTAAGGTTCGTTATGTTAACAACCTCGTACAGACAAGGTTTGATTATTTATTTTTTCAAAGATAGCAGCATCGAAATGCTTGGCTGGATGACGAGGAGCACAATAATTGATGTGTCTTTGAAGCTGTTTGGAATACCTAGTTTATTGTTGACCCTTTGTCGTCTGTAGTAGCTTGCCCCTTACATGTGTGTACTATTCACTGATTGAAAATGCAACGTTAACTTCTCAGTTCACATTACATTTCGTTTACGAAATGTATGCAATATAGATGATCAACAGAAGCCCTGCTTTACTCAGTGTGACTATATAATGTCTAATACTTATTAACTACAGATCTGAAAGTGGAGTACATGGCTTTCATGTAGTTTATCAATTTTGTGCTTATTTTATGTGTGAGAAGTTTATCCCGTAAGAATAGACCATTGATTTTATAATATCATTTTTAATGAATAAATGCGCTGTTTAGCTTTTGTCCGATGTGACTTATGTCATATGCATACGCGTGTAATAAGAAAATGCAGTCGGTAGTGCTTTAACCTTGTTGATACACGTCCTGAGTAGTAGTATCGTTTCATTTTGATGTTTATATCTGTGATACAAATGAAGAGAATGTGTGCATATGTGTTCGCGTGTCTCTATCGTTGAGTGTAATGCCTCAACAATGGGTGTTAAGTAAGGGCAGCCCTCGTTAAATATTGACATAATATAGCCAAATTCACATTCGGTATTATTTTCTTGTTTTAAACGACTGTCGTTACGCTGATCGTTATTTTTCAGTATGACAATAAGATCGTGCATTGCATTGTTATCAGCATTATAATCTTGCGTCTACACTTTCGTAGAATGTGTTTTTTATAGGTAAGAAATGACACAACGTTATCGGTTGAGGCAAAATCTCAAAAGGCGATACTATTTGTTTGTGTTGAGGTATGGGGTATCAATAATCTAAGCTGTTCAAGTTCGTTAATGGCATGAAATCTAAGGCTTTTAATGATTTATTTATCACACTTTATTAATTAAATTTTCATCATTTATTATTATTATTATTATTATTGCTATTATTATTATGTAAAACAAAAACTATTATTTTTATGCATAACAAAGCATTTACTCGTGTGAAATAATGAACTGTTGCTACATGACAATAAACAATAAACAACGCAAAATAAGTAATGCTAATATATATATTGAATCGATGGAATATCGATTTTATTTCACGAGTGATCATATAAAATATGTATTTTTTATGATCACTAGTGAATTAAAATCGATATTTCATCGAATCCAACAAATTTTATTTTTATTTTATGCTTTTTACACCGTTTATTTACATTTTATAAGAGTTTTACTGGAGAATTTCGCTGGATTTATGACGTCATTTCGTCGAAAATACGTCATTTCACAGTTAAACAGTGAAAAATATCGTTATTTGTCACTGTTATTTTTCACTGTTTAAAACAGTGAAATACCAGTTTTATTTCAATGATATGTCTCTATAAACTACTGGAAAGCATAAAATAAATATATATATATATATATATATATATATATATATATATATATATATATATATATATATATATATATATATATATATATATATATATATATATACTATTGTAAACCGATGCGTGCTCTTCTTGCTTTATCTTCTGAGAAACATAAAAAAGTCATATGTGCTGTTTATCATATTCCTGAACTCCTGTCCCCACAGCTTCCACAGCCCAAGACCACACAAAATACGAACAAACAATTCAATATTGCTCACAACTTGAGCGATTCCAATAACTTAATTAGGTAGGAGTGATGGGAAACACTCCGAGTTCAAGCGCAGATAAACAACATGTCAGGTATAAGTCTACCTCTTATACTTGCGTCGAAATATTTTATTCATCAACCCTCCCCGATAAAAAAGCAACAAATAAACACCACCAAAACAAAAAACGTACACAACAAAAACAATATAAACACAGTATAAATAAAGCTTTTTGTCCAATTAAGCAACCCAGAAAACGCTCGATCATCTCCACGGCTGGCGTCACTTTCTGGCTAGCAGAACAGATGTGATTTTTTATTCTACCAGGATCTGTTTCCGTCAGAGAGAACACGGTATCTTTTTGTGTTTATGCACTGCTACTTTACCTTTCTATTAACACATTCTATGTACAATGTTAATGTAGTTAAAAATCTGCATCAGGCACAGATCGGGTTAAGGATCTGGATAAACGTATGAAGATTGTGCGGCATTGTTGATGAGGTCTTTTGTGGACGCGATGTAGACAAATGAACGAATTTCAAGCGTAGAAGAAACACAGCGAGAGATCGACCTGAAGTGCACACGTCAGCGTTACGACCATGAATTCCGCATGCGTCTCTATCAGATCTTAATGTAGTATATAAATGATTGGTACTGTTTCCATTTTCCTTTCTCGTTCTCACCATATACGTTGTAAGCATACTCAAAAGCTTTCCATGTCCTACACGTTTACCAAGACACTACCAGATCTCCATTGCGTATCTGTTTGTTCGCTACACGTTCAAAAAATCCTCGCCATCATGTAAGGACGAAGAGGACGTAGACACAGAACAATGTCTGAAAATGGTAGCACTAATGTAAAAGAGCAGAATTATGAAATTAAATTTTAAAACTTAAAGATTTCATTACCACACACGCGCGCGCTTATTCAACTTAAGCATTATTACCATTTATAGAGACATACTTACTTAAAAGAACAGACCCAAGTTGTTTTATTTGGGCCATGCATTCTATGAACGTGGTTGTATAGAAGTGTTCGCAACATCATCATATTCACTGGTTAAGAAACTGGTGGAAAAATAAAGTTATACGAATAAGATTCGCAAAGTTCGAGTGCCGCTTTTCTTTTATTAAATAGGACAATATGAACTTCCTAAAAAACAAACGTATTGAACGCTTGAATTTGTTTTCATATATGATCAATCGAAAGCGCAGAAACAGTATTCGTTTCATAAAATATTTAAGCAATGGATGAATTTACTCAAAATCACACACATATACACTAGACAAGGTATGGATAACAATTATTCAAAAATACAGTATCATTAATAGTTGAATTCCTTTTTAGTTGTTCAACTGTAATCGGTTTACTACATGAACTAACGGTTATATGACATTGCCCCAATCTAGCCCAAATAAAGTCCGAAGCGAAAACAAAATATAAATTATTGAGTCGTTAAGTGGTAACTAATATTCTGCCTTAAAACTGTTTACACTGAACTAAAAAGCATTCACTTTGCATGCAATATGCTATTCCAACCGAAGCATTGATTACACATATAAATGTTTTTACAAAAGACAAATAATTCCTGTTCGTTATCAAGCGGAAACTACAATCTGACACCGAACAAGTGACCAATCAGCACCACCACCACACTCAGACCCCCACCGCATAAACACAAGCAAATCCTGATAAGGTATAACGTATTGTTATCCTGCAACCATATGCGCTATAGCATGCACACACACTTACTTTCTATACAATTACTTAAAGATATTACCTTTCGGGTGGAGTTGGCAGGTTGTCAATCACTGAAACATAACGATACAATACAATAAATCAATTGTTTTTTTTGCAAAAATACTGAGTTGTAAATTATGAATGCCTGTCAATGTAATCATTGAATTACTTATAATATTTATCCAGTGGTCTATACGTTTCTTTTAATTAGATGACGTCGCGAAATCGTAGTAGATATGCTGTTAGAATTCAGACTCTTGGACCGCATTTAGATTCACCATGTGCCAGTTTTCTTTATATATTACCAAAAACACACAGTACTGATTCTTCCCAGATTAACGGTGTCTCATAACACTTCAGTGTTGCGAAGCACTTGAGCTTATATTCAAGACGTTAAGCTTTATCATAAAAACAATACACAATACAATAACAACTTACACTATTTGACAGTCTATCTGAAAATTAATTTCTTTATAATTTTAGGTAAATTCACAAACCAGAGATGACCTTTTCATATTTATTCATTAAAATACACATTACTTGACGCTAAAGCATAATATAGACACGCTTCTAACGCACTTGAGTATTTGACCATATAATACAAACAAAACATACAGATTGAAATTTATGTTTATGTCTAACATTGGTAGCTCAACTATAACTGTCTTCGACTAAGCAAAAACGGTAATATGCTGACCTGTTAAGTACTGTAAACATGTGTCGGAGATTACCGAATCGGTTGTCGAACTACTGCTATCTGTAAAAAGATAGGATACAAAAATGTTAAAAAATATTGGACAAAATAAAAACAAACAATCTGGTCAAAGCATACAATGGTGTTCAGTTTTTACTAATTGTAGTGTGACATGCTCATTTTCGAATGTCGAATTAATTTTTCTACAATAATCTGCTGCTGTAGTCAATATTACCATTAAACAAATCTAGCATTCTTAAAACATCTAGCATTCGACCAGTGTCACAACAATTCCTCTAAATATACAAAGAAAAACATGAATAAGGCTACGGCTAATGCTACTGCTACTGCTTCATCATGTATAACTTCTAGTACTTCAACGTGTACTACTTCTAATAGTAGTTGTAATACCACTATTTCTAATATTCTTTTATTACAACCAACGAGATGGTGTAGAACTACAACAACAACGTTCTTATACTACCTTACCTATTAGTGAGAATTAAGTTTTGGTATCAATACGGCTTCAACTCGTTTACACATAGTATAACTTACGGCAGCACTCAGTCGTGTATTCTTCTACTTCACATTCATCAACCTCTCCCAAATAGTTGTACTGCTCCTCAGACGGGTTTCTAGCGCGATTCAGGATGTAATAGGCGTCTTTATTGGCCCTGTGCATATCACAGCGCGAATTACTCAGAATATACTGTCCAGAGAGCATAAAACAATACTGGTCCTTCCAGAATGCTATGACTATGGTATTAGAATTACATGCGAAAATTTCCGAAGTTGAATTGGTGGATGGCATGTTTATGATGTTTATGCAATCGATATTAAAAGAAATAGGTATTTAACGGAAACCGCAATCAACTGAACCCATTACAAACCTTAAAAATCTAATCACGCAATACATATGTACTGTAGAGAACAAAACGACGTTAACCATGTAAATTACATACGTTTTAGTCTGCAAACATATTTCATCTGAAAATAAAACACGCGTGTATATTATGTCATTCTGGAAACAGTTGTTAGCCAGACAAAAAATCAGTTTAAAAGCATGTTAACTATCAATTGACAGCGTTTAATGTAATCGCCTATCCGGTATCAAGCTGATGCATATTCACAAGAAGTGATTAATATAACGAATTATAATAACAACACAATTGGGAAACCGAACAAATGCGTGATCTTGAATGGACTCTGCTTAATATTTTCAAAAGATACTAAACGAACTTCTTGTCAACGTCATTACATAAATAATGATAATCTTAAGAGCGCACCACGTAGATTGGTTCCACCAATAATTTGAAGAGGGACTGATTCAATATGAGCACTTCGAGCGACTTGTGGATCGATACTTGGATGCATTCTGCTCATGTCAATGCAATCGTAATGGTCTTCAAATTCAGATGCATTTCCTACCGTACTCATGGTGGCCATATTATTTCGCGCGCTCATCCGTACGTTTTCAATCTCTGCAAGCAAACATTACATCCGCTCTTAGAGTGTTGAAGCTTTTTTTTTAAATAGAAGGCTTGATACTTTAAGTTTACCACATTGACAGTGAAGCAGTGAAATACTAAGTCTAAATAGTTTTGATTACATAATTTGTTGTCAACGATTTCCCATGTTGTTTACCACGCGATAGAATTATAGATATTTAGATGTATATATGTAAGCTTTGCAAACACCAATTTATGCTTTACTATCCAACCGGTGTAAAAATCTAATACACTTTGTTTGATTTCATTTCTTTATATTGCTAAGGTTTGATAACAAAAAGAAACACTCAACTAATAGCAGTTGTTGAGGAAATGTCCGTCTTACATATTGATTCTTACCTCCCTGTGTATCAGATCTTAGTGATCTTTTCAAACACAGTCGCAGAACTGCGCCCATGATGCACATGATAAGCACCGAACCGACAATAGCCGCAACAATTATGTAAAGTTTCGTCTCTTCTGAAACTAGCACAGACATTTAAATAATAGTAACTTTTCAAAATTCATGCATTTAACAATAACACAGAAATGTATGCGTTCTTCAATATATAAACGTGCATAAATAAAACATCGGCATAACGTTGTTAGGCAATCATTCAAAAGTAACTTAAATCTCAATCTTTAAAAAATTATATGAACTCCTATATTTGTCTCGAGCAAAGCATGATACAAACAAAGACGCAGGAGAAGTTCAGAAGGAAATTCGGTGATAAAGTTTGCTTAGATATATTAGACTTGATATATTAAAATCAAATTTATTGCATGTCATTAAAAAACAACACCTTTAATTTTTATTAAATGAGTATTGAATGAAGATTAAGCATGTTCACATAGAATTAATATTTGCAATGACCTACCTATTGATTTATTATATTAATCATTCATATTTTGAAATATATTAAGGCAAGCGTCTTAATAATGCAAGTAGTACATTGCCGCTTAAAACAGACAACTAAGACAATAAAGCAATACATACACGACAATGTCTTGAACGGCACTGTTGGTTCGATGGAGTAATTGCCAGACAAGAAACTTGTCTTGAACGTCAATGTTGGTGCGATGGAGTAATTGCCAGACGAGAAACTTGCTATCAACTGAGCTTCATACTGAATGTCAGGACGCAGGTGCGTAAGCTCAAGATCCAGCTTTAGTAATGTCAAATTCAGCGTCCAATTTATATCTATTATAACTTTGTCCCAAACTATTTCTTTACTAGTCTTGTAAAGAACAAAACACGTGTTGTTTTGCACTATATTTAGCGCTCCAGCGTCGGAAAGAATCCATTGTAAGTTAACTGAGGTATCAGTTACAAGCATCGATCTTCCGTGCATAAGATTCCCAAGTTCTAAAATTTATATTATTTTTTGGTTTAAAAAGTGTGAGTACGCATATGCTATTATTATAGACGAAAGCTTATTGCAACCGAGAGGGGTCAAAGAAGAATGTGTTATATATAAGTTATAATAGTTGTATATAGCAAGTGTATTTGTAGAAGATGGGGCTCGTGACATTTCATACAATATTACAAAAATGACAAAACATGTGATAATAAGAATTATGAATGATATGAATATAGTCTGAATAAACACACATTTAATAATACCATAAAATGAATGGTCCCATAAGTGTGTACAAACATATTCTAACCCACCACATTCGACGACTGTAACGGACTAGAGGGTCTTGCCAAATGAGAGCGGGTTTAGTTAATTTTGAAAACAATAAAGAGTGATGTATTGGATTGTCGATTAACATCTAGCAATAGCGACAATAAATGGATATTCGACATAACAATTAATACATAAACCATATTGGATGAATTCAAAACTAGCAGATAACATATTTTTTACCTTCAGTAAATGGATATTATATTACACGGGATATTATAAATTGACCTTTACTACAAAAACGTTTAAAGCGCTATAAAAGATTCATTAAAAGGCTATTTATAAATCGAATAATTATAATCACCAGTTATTGTAAACTGGTCAATATGAATTCAATAATTATTAAATATATTAACCTTGTAAACTTTTTATATATAAATGAAGAATTCTGGCATTCTCGCCAATAGAGTTGGAAGATGCACAGGTATACTGGCCAGAATCTTTACTGCTAACAGCCGCAATGTCATAACGGAGGATCATTCTATCAAAGGTATGTGTTAATGTCTCATTTAGATCATCTGTTGGCTGTTTTATTAATGTAAGTGTTGGTTGAGGATTGCCATCTCCGATACATTGAAATGTTGCATTTTCAGTTTCTATCAGCGTCACTTGCATATTTTGGGGTAATGCGTTGATGTGAAATCGTGTTATTGTTGCGGGATCTACAAACATCACGGAAAGCAACCATCATAACTCCCAAATCTTTATCAGTTGATATATTAATATACATATATTTGTATGATACCAGAACGGTCAATGCAAATATTTAAGACGTAAGGTTATGATGAAGCAATAAAAGTACGAATAATGTTATCCTTTTGGAGGAACAGGTCATGCCAAATGTATTGTAGCTACCGTAACCACCAATGTCATTACTTTGCTACTTTGCTGACAAAATTAAAAATACATTTCTACTCACACTGGACTTTGAGTTGCAACATGCCCGATCCTTGGCCAATATATGTCAAATCATCTTGATCAAAACGATTCATTGCTTCACACATGTATATTGCAGCACTCTGTCTGCTAACTTGATTTATTATGAGCTGACTGCCGAGCACAACTAACTTACTCCCTACCCACCAAGATATATTTGTCTGCGTTGGGTTGCCATGTATATACTTGCATTCCTTGCTGATTGTTCTGTTCTCTATAATTGCAATGTATCCCATGTCAAAAACAGTCGGTGGATCTGAAAATGTAATTGTGTTTATCACCGAGATGTCATTAAGTGTACGTGAAGCATTTCAATATGATTGCTATAAATGCAATATATTTAATGCATAGTTTGAATTGTTTCTTACACAACACGACGATTGTCCATCGGGCTATGATCCTTAGCCCACGTATGCAAGACATAAAGGTGCCGTTATCATCCCTTGTAAATGAAACATTAAAGTGCTCATTTGTTTCACTCTTTTGGATTCGGTTAAACTGCGTTCCATTTCGCAAAGACTGTACTAAAAACTCGTTCACTGAGATTGATTGCGTTGATTTCTTAGTAATTGATTTATCGTCAGAACAATTCAGCAAAACGCTTTGGTTTTCCGTTGTATAGAAAACGTATTCCTGTCCTTTATTTTGATTAATATCTGAAAAATAATATTCAGCATAATGTGCTAGTACACTGTATTATATTGATACGTCGAATGATTCATCCGATATATTCTATTAAATAATTAAACATATATTCATATTCGAAAATCTGGAAATAAAAATGACACCGGCACCTCAGTAACAGTTGTGTGCCAACGTTCGTGTATTTGTTACACAGTGACTGCTGAGTAACATTCTTGATGTTAACAACAAAACGAATTAGGGCAAATCTTTTAAGCTAGCTTTACGAAACGTAGATAAAAAGCAATTTTATCAACAACGTCATTGATTGACGTCTTACACTAGCATATGTTATATTTAACATTTAACATTATAATAATGTTATGGAAACACACGTACCTTTTATTGATACAGTGACACTATTGCTTTGTTTTATTACTGGTCTGGAAAGAATTTCACACATCCATTCGACGTCTTCACTGATTTCCGGAGAGCTTGTTATATTACAACCTGTACGTCCACGGATTAAACATCCGCATTTCACACCATCAGGCTGAGACGGCGGTCTTATAGAACAACCGTTCTCATGATAAGATATCGTCAAGATATACTGCCAATCAGTGTCAGACTTCTTTTTTCTGTACACACCGACTGGAGCGTATGGGTCAATTGCCCAAGAGCACACCAATTCATATTTTACTCTTGGTGATGTTTCGATTAATTGCACATGTAAAGTAACGACTGATGATGCTGTCAAATAACAAGAAAGCGCGTTTTGGAATTATTATTGAATTATGATTATTAAAAATAGAAAAAAATGATAACACATATATTTCGAATAATATCATGCATACGTTTAGCATAAATACATTCAATACTTATTAAGCCTGTTAAACAATCAACGACAAAAACAATCTAATGGTGTTGAATCATACATTACATAACTATCACTGCCAGTGATAGATCATTCTAGGTACGAACAAACCTTTTCCACTCTATTGGAATACACGTGTAGATCATTTTATCGAGCATTATGACTGTTATCGGATGGATACATTTAAAACAGTGAATGTTAATATATTTAAGCACATAGCAGGTTTTACATGTGTTTATTGTTTAAATTGTTGCAATATTCCAGTTGCATTATTTCAATTTAAAGTTGCGACTGATGTGTAGAAGATAGAAATTTGTTGTAATACATAGCACTTTTGTATAGGCCCATAGTTTTTATGAACATGAAGCCATTGAATTTATAATTGATAATCGCAATTGTTTGCACTGTAAAAAAACGCATATATATTCCTCTTTTTTCCTATGTGCAAACGTTGACACATAGAAAAAAAGATTTTTTTTTTCAATCTAAATTTAAATATTGCTCGTACAACTTTTTCATAATATGTTGTCAGAATTCGTTCATAAGTTGATTATGTAAAATGCTTTGATAAGAAGTGATAGGAATATTGTGTAGGCTGTAATTAAACATACAAATGGTGTATTGTATATCCGATACAGTATGGCTGATGTTTAATTAAATAAAAAATCAGAATGTATGTGCGTGCATTCATATTATTATCATTCTCTAAAGATAGCCTTAATTATTCAAAGGTACATTTTCGTATTTAGTAACTTGAATATGTTGCTATATGTGTAAGACGCGTTGACGTCATATTTAAGTATGGTCAAGGAATCAGGTTATTAGCAAACATGGCTCTTGATGTTCTACTTTCAGCAGTCAAGTGTACCCCTTTTTAAGCTTTAACATCAGCACCATTACCCCTTTGCCACAAATACATGCGCGATACCCCATCACGAGACGGCATAATGCATTACTCGTGTTCTGTATATGTGCCTACTTGTTCGTGTGGTACCGACTGTGACGGGCAATTTACTCGTCACTAGCAAAAACAATCAAAGTAGGTGTTAATTGGGGCATACAAGTTTTTTTCTTGATTAAAATTTGTATTATACCAGATTGCGCTAGTTTATGGAAAAACACTCTTATATTTGTACAAAAAAACTGACCCATTATATTAACCTATGGTACCTTCTGTTAAATAATAACGATTGATTCGGTATGTGATTCAGTACTCGTTCCGTCTCTGCTGCATTGAGGTAAAAAGAGAGATGCAAGTTTAAAATAGTACTTACCTGAAATGCAAACTACAAAGCACACAGAGCATAACACTATTTCTTTAAACCATAGCATCTTCTTAGATGTGTCCATATTTCTATAAAACTTTCAAACCAGTAGTTACACGAATCATACGATCACAACGACGCTACACATATGTTGCACACTAAAAAGAAACGATACGCATTTCATGCTGAGTCGCGTCAAATGTTTAAACATTTAAATACTGATTGTGGTAAAATGTGAAACAATGATATGTTACAGGACATAACTCCACGTTTCTACCGAAGACTTCACATTAGAAAAGTGAAACTAAAACTTAAATCAATTTACTACGGAAAAAAAATAAACACAATGACTTTAAAGCAGCACTGTTTTAATCAAATAAAAACATATAAGCTAACTTGTATAACAAAGGCAAAAAAATAATATAAATTGCGAACCTTACTTTCACTACTTACTGCAATCAAATGAAACAGAATTAGTTTGTAAACTAAAGATACCAAAAATAATGAAACTTTAGTTACATCGCTGAACAAGGAATTCGATTTTTACATATGACAGCGCTTTTTTGAAGGCTTATGAACCTTTTCCAATGCATCACAAGTCAAACACCACAACATTTCAAAAGTATGTGCTTAAACCGAGTGTTTGTTTTGATTGTAGTTGGATGCTAGAAAATAAGTTAACAGTAGATCCATTCTCCGTAGTATTTTTAATCTTCATACTAATATATGTCTGACCAGTTGTTCCAAATGTGCAAATTACGTACGTAAATATTTGGAAGACTTTCTTTACTTTTAAAATTCATGATTATAATAAATAAAAAGTAATTTGTTACTTAAACTATTTGTTTCTTAAATCCATATCCGTTGTGATATATATGCAGTTTACGGTAGTTCGTTATTTTGTATAAATATACCGCTTAAATTTAACAAACCTTTCCCCAATTCTGGGTTGATTTGAGTAGACATAACCCTGTAACCATTATAAAACTTACATTCCATTCAAACGAGCAAAACAATGTTAGTACGACAAATAAAGCAGTTGATTTCGCATGGAAGTGTTTATGTATATGCATAAATGTATCATCATTCCAATTTATCAATATATTGTAATTTCTTTCAAATAATAAAGATTGATACGGCAAGATACATTTCGATAAATCAAGGGTCGTTCTTATCAAACTTGGTCAATATTTCAAGCCAACATCGATGCAAGACAGGATTATGCGGACCAGGTGAAATTCGATTTTTTTTTAATTAAAGTGCCACATTTCAGATTCTTCAGGCGAACGAACAAGTTATCGAACTACAATTGAAAACTGTTTTATACACCGTAATTTAAAATTATTCTTGATCTCAAATTTTTTCTCTTGAATTAAATAAATTTTAAATCGCCAAGTTAATTCAATTTTGTCAATATTTAAAATAAAAACTCTGCCCAACAACGCTTAGTAAGCTAGATAGTGGTAGTAGCAGTAGAAGTAGTGGTTGTTGTTGTTGATGTAGTAGTAGTAGCAGCAGTAGTAGTTGTAGCTGTAGCAGTTGTAGTAGTAGTAATAGTAGTAGTAGCAGAAAAAGAAGTATTAGTATTAGTAGTAGTAGTAGTAGTATTAGTAGTTGTAGTAGTAGTAGTAGAAGTAGTAGTAGTAGCAGCAGTAGTAGTAGTAGTAGTAGTAGTAGTAGTAGTAGTAGTAGTAGTAGTAGTAGTAGTAGTAGTAGTAGTAGTAGTAGTAGTAGTAGTAGTAGTAGTAGTAGTAGTAGTAGAAGTAGTAGTAGTAGTAGTAGTAGTAGTAGTAGTAATAGTAGTAGTAGTAGTAGTAGTAGTAGTAGTAGCAGCAGCAGCAGCAGTAGTAGTAGTAGTAGTAGTAGTAGTAGTAGTAGTAGTAGTAGTAGAAGTAGTAGTAGGTGGAGGAGTAGGAGGAGGAGGAGGAGGAGGAGGAGGAGGTGGAGGTGAAGGAGGAGGACATTGAGGAGTTGGAAGAGGAATAGTAGTGTAAGTAGTTTTTGTAGTAGAAGTGGTAGTAGTAGTAGTAGTAGTTCTTATAATAGTAGTGCACTGAATATTCTATTAGAATGACGATTAAACGCTGCATTGCGGATCACATACGGTGCTCTCTCTGCATGGGTATTGCATTGTTACCATCTGAAACCAATTTGTTCCTCCATTCCTCTTGCTTGCTGAACATTTTTCTATGATTTCACATAATTTAAAACAACTTAAAGCCATTACCCATATGTTGAACTTAAACCTAGTAATATCATTGAAATAATAACTATTGCGTCGATTCAATAGCATACATAAATGATTTCCTTTAGAATATTTATAAATGTTATGCTTGCTATCGCCGAATTAAATTTACGCGATATTGTTATCGTTGTTGAAAACTATTCGTTGAGATAAACATGCTTGCTCAGGTAAAATGTTTAACTCCAGTTTTTTTATTGTTGGTTATGTTCTTTTTGTACAATTGTGTTTACGGGTTGTCTCGATTTCGAGCACGCTCTACGTTTTTGAAAGAATTTATTTTTTCAGTTAAAGTCTTTTCTTTAGCATCTTAATATATGCACCAGAAACAAGTAGTGTCACCATTATGATCAACGAAAATAACCACTGTATATTTAAGATTGTCAATTAGATCTAGGATAGGAAAGGACATGCTTAAATGTCGAGTGTGCAGGACATATAGTACTGCTATTATGTGGATCTTTGTTCAGGTATACATTAAAATCAAATTTAACTTGTATGAGTATAAACCACGTAATACAATAATCATATAATTGCTGGCCATTGTTCATGTATTTTCCTCGGGTGCGTCTATCCGGTTTCGTACATAGATTGTGACTTTGACCGGAAAACACTCAGTTGGACTCTATCTGCCACAGTAATGCTGAGAAGAAAACCGTACTAAGGCAAATTGTATTGAATAATATTATCTACAGCATAACAATTTAGGATATTTTATTTAAAGAGCGTTCCCTAGTCTTTGTTTATATATGATTTTGAATGACAACGTAGTTTTGTGTAGCTGCCAGGCGTTTTTCTTTATATGTGTGATTGTGCAATAGTTATGAAATTAACATATGTGTGACTGATTGACATGCAATAACTTTCAAATACTAGTTACATACGTTGCAATTTGGCTTATTTTATCATTGTATCGATGTTATAAAAATATTTACTTTAAATTGCCATTTTAATTTTATGTTTTCAATCAGAAGTACTATGAACGCAAAAAGACAATTTTTTGCAAGGTATGTAAGTCCACGACTGAGTTGTGTAATGCAGCGAACACATTTACCTGATTCTTCTGACTTGGATTAAAATAATGTCTGTTTGTGTTATTGTATTATCTATTATTATAATTGTCCTTCTCGTCAACTCGACACTTAAATTCACGTGGGTCACTGTCAAGAGTAAAACAATGAAAAGTTGACCAATATGTATAACTGTGACCGCAGAAACATTCGTCTTAAATAATAATTCTTTTTTTTTCCAGAAAAATCTGTTGAAGTTGGTTATCGGTATGCGCTGACTAAAATGTTCTTATAACATGTATGACGATGAAATCTGGTGTGTATTTTACACATTCATATTTTCAATATTTTATTCGGTTTAATAAAAATAAATCTTCAGAATGTTTTATTGGTTAATACAACATCGCCTCTCTCTTCTAAGAGTGCTGTTAACCAGGCCTGTTGGTATCGATTGAAACCAGTCGCATCGGGGTGCAAAATTTATTAACGCCGGAAACCGCCTAAGAGATACATCATAATATAGTTTGATTAAAATATTGCCACATTCAGGAACACAATTCATGAATATGTCAGGTTCAAAAAGTATTGGGGCAATTTCAAATCTAAAACATTGGTGTTTTTTAATCAAATATACAAACATCAAAGATTTATTATAATATTGAGATACAATAAGAAGAAGGTTTTAATCAAAAAACAAATATAAAGGAGCTTACCAAAGTTTAAATATGACAGTGCGTTTTATTTCATACAAAAACAACAGTTTTGGATGCATAGTATATATTCTGTTC
The DNA here is from genome assembly GCF_020536995.1 of Dreissena polymorpha. NCBI lineage: Eukaryota > Metazoa > Mollusca > Bivalvia > Myida > Dreissenidae > Dreissena > Dreissena polymorpha. The sequence continues at coordinate 32,299,985 of NC_068362.1, forward strand.
ACACTTACGCATATTATTATTTATCGAGCAAACACCAAGTGTTCTGTTGTGGTTCTGTGGTTGGGTTTCGGCTTGAGATGGGTTCGTGCGATAATTATATGCAGCGAGAACTTATACTGCAAACCGAATTTCGCTCTTTTTTATGTTAATTACATGTGAAATTAAAAAAAACAGTTTAATAGAACACTTATTTTTGGAAATTAAAATCTGACAACGTTAATTTGTTAATTAACGGAAATAAGACTAATATAACAATTATTATAACCGATGGAAGTTTTCGAAAGGTGTATAATATAGACAGCAGAACTCGGCGGTCAATCAAGACACGTAACCAATAATCTTTGCACTTCTGTTATGTATTGAAGACAAAAATGACTTCAGTGTTAATTTGAAGGCCGATTGTATTCTGTAAAGACATTTGTTGTTTGCGTTAATCTAAAACACTCGTTCTTAAATGATGTAAAATGTTTCATTCATTAAATATTGGCGATTAAATCGTGTTTTTATATATCAAAGAATGCGTACATTAATAAACATTTGTCTTCAAATCAAGCATCGTGTTATCTAGTATAAAACAGATGTTTTATAGTAGAATTCAATGTTTAGAAACATAACACTCAGATCTTTAATTAAATATGATGATGATATTGATATTGATGACGACAATTCTTTTCAAAAAGCATACATACATAAATGGCGTTATTTTTTATGTTAATAACATCCTACATGTTAACATAAATTAATAACATATAACGGATTTCCTTCAAAATAGGGTGCAATACATATTTATTAATCGCATTTAAATGCGGGTACGTGTTTGGACTTCCAATCAACACAAGCATCAAGAACTGCGTCCATTCGACTGTCTAAATAGAAATAATCGACAAACACTTGAACATTCATAATGACTATTTAACGATGTCGATTGCGTATCTTCATATTTGTCTTATTACAATTCAAATGTCGGAATTCGTTTACTCAAATTAAGCAGAAATCGCCAACTGATATGTGTTTTATAACACACGAAACCTGTTCATGGATCTAAGATGTTACAATGACTTTGTTCAGAGTTCTAAAATGTTACCAATATTAATAAAAATAATATAATTTTATATTTGGCAATACCAAATTATAGCAGGTTTTCAAGTATGCTAATGGACGATTTCAAGTGATCATCAATATCATAAGGTTGCTGAACATCACGTCAGTAATATTTTATATGTTCAGTATAAATGAATGTATCATGTTTTCCCATTTTATAAAAGAGAGATAATTTCATTAAGCTGAATGCCGCTTTGTAAAACAAATAAGAGTTATCTCAATGTTTTTCAAAAGCGTTTAATACATATAAGCAAATTATCTCACCATATGTCATAAATATACTATTTCATTCATATCGCTCTAAATCATGTGCAGATGTTTCTTCACAATTAAGTTTAACAGTATTTATTTAAAATAGAAATTGAATCATGACATGTCAATAAATGTACAATGAATAGTTCATACTTCATTAGAAAACAAGAGAACACGTTTAATATTCAACAAATTATCATCAATATTATACATAGAAACGTATATTAAAGTACATTATATTTTGTGATGGACTTCCCTGAATGTAAACCATGGTAGGTTTTGGCTCTGAGATCATGGGATTACATTGTTCTTTATATGAGGTCTTTGTAGTATGGCCTATAATGAACACTAGAGATAGAAACGTCGAACGATCATGACGAATGTTGAGCAAGGTAATTGGCTTCGGTGCCTATTTTACAGGATTGACGATGGTAACCCATGGTTAATAGTAGAATAGATTTTATGAAAATTGAAAAATCGTTTATTATCTGTCAATGAGTTTGAATAGGATATAAGTATAAGAAAATTTTTGTTTGCTTGAAGGTGTGCGGAAGGTTAATTGTAAAACACGTCCACATGCAACAGTTATTCAATTATTATCATAATACAAAGAATAACTAATACATCAAGAATAACTCAGAAAGAACAACTCATAAGCAATACATATGAGTCTAGCTCTGGGCAAATCGGGCTTTATGCATGCGTGTAAAGTATCGTCCCATAGTAGCCTGTGTAGTCCACACAGGAATTTTTGTTTAAAGAAAGTATATTCTAAACGGAAATCCTTTTTAAGTGTCGTCCTTGATGAGCATGTGCGGACTTAACCAACTAATCTGGTATGACACTTCATACGCAGTTGAATTAAACGCCGTAGTCCCATAGCGCGGCTCATTTATACTACTTGAGGCATCAACTTGAAACTTAAGATATTGGTAAAATAGGTCAATAATGATCTAGACGCGCGTAATTCTGATCGAAGAAGTTTAAACATCTAAAGTTAGATAAATGCCGATAAATTATGATTTTTTCCTTAACGGTTTTTCAATTTCTCTGTTTTCTTCTGGTATAAAAGCAAGATATCCATTGCATATTTTCAAGTTTGTGGATATTTCTTGTATCTTTTGGGTCTCTGAAAAAATATCGCTAATATCATTTAAGACGGCGCCCTTCTGTCCTTTTGGTTGGTTGATCATCATCATCATCATCATCATCATCGTCTTCATCATCTTCATCTTCATCATAGTCTTCATCATCATCTTCATCATCGTATTCATCCTCCTCCTCCTCCTCCTCCTCCTCCTCATCATCATCATCATTAGCATCATCATCATCATCATCATCATCATCATCATCATCATCATCTTCATCATCATCATCATCTTCTTCATCTTTATCTTCATCTTCATCATCATCAACATCATCATCATCATCATCATCGTCATCATCATCATCATCTTCATCTTCATCTTCATCATCATCTTCATCATCATCTTCATCATCATCATCATCATCATCATCATCATCATCGTATCATCATCATCATAATAATAATAATCATCATCATCATCATCATAAACATCATCAGCATCATCAGCAGCATCATCATCATCATCATCATCTTCTTCTTCTTCTTCATCATCATATTCATCTTCATCATCATTATTTTCATCATCTTCATCTTCATCATCATCTTCATCATCTTCTTCATCATTTCCATCATCATTTTTATCATCATCTTCTTCATCATCATCATTATCATCATCTTCATCATCATCTTCATCATCATCTTCATCTTCATCATCATCTTCATCAGCATAATAATGATAATAATAATAACACTCATGAAAATGAAACAGATTGTCGTTGAACTGCAGAGCGGATGTATCAACTCAGTGGCCGACAATTCACTTACAAGTTGTTATATAAAATCTGCGATGTATACACTACATGAGGAGGTTTTTGTTCTTTCACTACAAAATGAAGTGATTGTGAATATTTTAGCATGTTAAGTTTGATAGATAAACAACACCAACAACTCTTACATGTGTACGAATCGTATTGTTGCTTTAAGTAAATACTGTGATTTTTAACAATACATTTTAAAACTGCAACTTTTATATCGATTTTCAAGTGCGAAACTGGTGTATCTTCTTAAAATGTATTTGTAAGATACCATTGTTTCATGCTCAACATTTGGTAAATACATATAAATAAAATAGCTTTAAAACACACTTTCAATAAGTAACCCATATAGTATTTGTCCATGTTTGTGAAAATAGTTTAAGACAACAATCATAATCTTAAAGGGGCCTTTTCACAGATTTTGGCATATTTTGAAGTTCGTCATTAAATGGTTTATGTTGATAAATGTAAACATTGGATCTTAAAAGCTCCAGTAAAAAGTCAAAAATAAAATTAAAACAAGGTAAAAAAGAAGCCGGTACCAGGGCTCGAACCAGTGACCCCCGGAGTCCTGGAGTTAGTCTGAAGTAAAAACGCATAAGCCCTCTCGGCTATTCCGCCGAGTATACACAAAATAAGTGTTTTATACGTTATATAAGCAATCTTCGTGGTTTCGATAATTTAAACGACAACAACAGAACTCTCCAAATTATTCAATCGTTTCGCGTTGCAACGCTTTATAATTTTTAGGTTTTCAAATCGTCAAAAGATACATATTATGGCTATATTGGACTATGGTAAATGTTCAGAAATACTTTTTCCTCACAAATATCATAACTAAAACGAAAATTTGCGAATCTGAAACAACTTTTTTCAATTTTGACAATTTACCAAACCGTGAAAAGATCCCTTTAAATGGTAATTCACTTTTGTAACGCAGTTTACCTTATGACAATATTTACTAAAGAAAATAGTAACATTTTAGACAAGACATCTATGATAGTTGACTTTAATAGTTGTGTATAACCATAATGATAATGCATGTATTAAATATCGCGTTGTTGGTGAAAATTATCTTACTAATTATAGCGGCGTTTATGAAACGCATTGCTTACTCAATATGATTAAAAGGAATATTACGAAATCTGTCTTCTCTGAATTCTCGCAAGAAGGTCGCTTATATACAATATTCCAGATCTCGTTTAATAAAGTATGGTATGAAATACAACGCGAGTCCGATCCTATTTTACAAACTACTTTTCACAGAAAGTCGTGTTTTAAGGTTGATACATGTATCTGAATATTTGTTGTAAAAAAATACAAAAAAATGACCTAAATGAATTCGGTTAAATGTATTTATGCTTTACATATTGAATGCACTCTGATAGCTGGTTCATGTATATTATGTTGAGAACACAACATTTTGATCAACAATGTTTGAAGCGAAAACACTGGTTGCCGTAGTCCCTTTAAGCAGATCAATCCGCAAGCGCATGAAAAAAAAGCTCTACAATCGCTAAAAACATCGCGTGGAGTGTCAGATGATATGCTTCATTGCGGGCGTGTTAATCGCAATGTGACAGTGTGTTACACATTTATTTAAAAAAACAACGTTATACTTGCCGGAGAATAATTATTAAGTAAATTATTTGAAAGAACTTGTGACCTAAATATTGATATATTTGAAAGTGTGTATTACTACTGACGTGAACTGCAATTAAACTGTTTTTTGCAAACTAGAACAAACAGGTAAAATATATATCAATTATCTTTTTAATGTAAGATAAACTTTATAAAATAAAACAGTAGTAATAGTAGTAGTAACAGGACTAGTAGAAAAAATAGAAGTAACAGCAGAATAATCGTATTTGTTGTATTTACACTAGTCCGGCAGAAAAGGGGCCATTGTTCCACTAAACACAACATTTGGGTGTATAGTAAATATTAAAGTGTTTTTGTTTGAGGACATGCTACTGATGAAGAATCAAAATGATGCCGGGCTGGTATATTTGGGGGTTTCGAGAAATTAAAGATGGCGTCCAATATAGCGGCCTTTTTCGGTCTGATTTGTTAAAACAAATATAAATGCATTATTTTATGTATTATAATGGTATTTGGATATATTTAAATTTGTTAGATATCAATATTAAATAGAAACATGTGTAATATAAACAAAAAAAACAGATGGCGTCGAAAATGGCTTCCATAATCGATTTGGCTGCTCAAAAAATTCTCTTAAAACAAGGATCATACCCAAATTTTCTCGCAAAAATAATAAATATGAAAAAAATCAGACAATTAAGTAGCCATTTAGGTTTTACTAAGTGTTTGATTTTATGAATTCCTAAAATACTTAATCAAAATATAGTATAACAAGAACATAGCGACCTAATCATGACCATTGGCGAAAGTTATATTATCTTTGTGTACAGTAACAGCAACTTTGTCAAAGGTATGATTTGTATTATGAAGAAACACCGATGTCATAAATGCCATCAAACACATTATATATAAATTGAAATACCATAAAGCGTAAAATTCCACAGTTGTTCAACAAGGTATAAGGTCACATTTTTCAAACATCATAGTATAATGTAGTATGTATACTAGATAAGCTCATGTTGTGAGTTGTTTTCTATCATAGAGTGATGTTCTAAAGTAAATATTAGCTCAGTCCTATGTCTGTCTTTCGTAACAATAATTAATTAACGCAATATAACATTATTTTCCATCTTCCCTTCTTTATAAACAACGTTAGGTACCTCATGGACATGTTTTGTCTAATCATTGTTAAATTGTATTATTTCAACCTGAATCTTTTGACCAGCGCAAGCAAAAGTTCATGGTAGTCGCTCTTTTTACATGAGCAACATTGGCTATCGCTTATACACCCTCATTTTAGTACATTAAGTAAATTGAGTGGAGCTTAAGCAACATTTTAAGGTACGGTAATTGGTAAAAAGGTTTAAATCACATGGATTCAGATCTAGGGGACCTGCATCCAAACTATCCAACAACTTTATTGCATCCAATTAGCTGTTCTTTGTTCTCAGTGACACCTAGTATAATATTATGTGGTGGTACAGACATGTCACACGTTAGATTGACACCCTTGAGACATTCGATTGTCTAACTGACCTCGCCACACTCTTGGTGCTGAACTCCATGTATCGACCAAACACTACTTAGAATTCGAATTTGTTCAGATTGTGTCTTATATAAGACTTAAAGTTGCCAATAAAATAATGTGATTTTTCGTCTAAGGGCCAGTTAATTACGCACAGGACAGCAAATTTATCTATCTATAAACATGTCATATGGCTTTCAATGTACGGCTCACACACTTCTCCTTTTAATTGTTTTTTTTCTATTCTGTATTCCACTGTAGGTTCTGGAGCCGATACATTGTTTGGTATATGGTATACGGTTATTTCCTAGAATTAGCTTGTAAGCAAATCACGCTTAAATAAATCAGATTGATGTCAAACACTTTGGTTTCTTCACGCATAATGTGCTTTAAAGACACAATCTGGGTTTCAATTGTTTAAGATATTGACCCATAAATATGTTTGCAGCCATGAGTTTGCAAATTCCATGATTTGGGTTTTACCAAAACCTTGGTCAACATTAGTTCACTAGACTAGGTGGATGCTTGCTTGGATCCAACAGATGAATACATTTTGTTAACTGTCTGAGAATACTTGCTTTATCCTAAGCATCTGCATTAATCCTCGCCCATTTTTCTCTTTTGTGTTGTTCATCAGTGTCTACTAAATTGGCACTGCTAATTTCTCTCAGATCTTCTACCGTCTTGTTGCAAAAATATGCATGCTCAATACCTTGAGATATTCAGGTCGAAGTGATGAACCTATAATTGCCTTCTTCTCATGGCTATCTCTTATAAAAGTTGTTCCTATTATCATGTCGCTCCGTATTGCATTCCATATCCCCGAAACATGTCTCATGACATTCTCATCCTTTAAAGCCGCCCGAGTTGAAGTTGGTGTATTTTCCCATTTTTGTTATGTGTCGCAAAAAGTGATTATGTGTTTGTATTCGATGTGCAAAAAAATTGGTCAAAATCGGTCAAGACATGTCAAAATTCAGTACAACGATTGGGCTTTTCATTTTCTGTGCATGCACAGAAATAATCTAAATTTAAACCCGCGCGGGTCACTTGTAAAACCACGTGACCATTGCATCATTGTTTACAACGCCATTTGCATGAATGATGAATAATCATGTCATTACCCGTTTACAATGGGACAAGCAAACAGACAGGACAAAGCAGCGTAAACAGTATCCAGATTAAGTTTGCAAATCCAGATTATTTGCAAACTTATTTTTTTTATCTATTGAACAATTGTTATGAAATTTTGCATATTTGTAGGGGACAATGAGTACATACATATATTTGAAAAAAAAAGAGTTAAAATGTTTTTGGAAAAAAGAGTTATTTGATGATAAAGTTGCCATCCCCCGTGGAATTTCAACGGGGTTTTGGCTCCCCCGTTAAGAATTGCTATTCTCCCACGGGTGATTTTTCCAGACGGGAGAATTTTACATATATTTAAAAATTTTTTTTTAAATATAATGTTTTGCTTTCTGTTCCAATGTTTACAAATACACATGCTCAAGTCATAATTGTAAGAAATATGTACTTAAATAAGAAAATAAAGTGTTTGTAGATTTTCTTCCCCCGTGGATTTTTACGGGGGCCCCCGCCAAACTCCCATTTCCATTAAACTCCCGTGGGAGGTTAGAAGGGTCCCCCGTGGGAGGTTTGACGGGGGACCCAGTCAAACTCCCATTTTCAATGAACCCCAATGGGGGTTTGACGGGGCCTCCCGCCCATTTACAAAGAACCTCCCGTGGGAGTTTGACAGGGGGTGAATCAGACTTCAATAAACATTTAATACCCATTGCAATATATTCCATTGTATAAAGACACCAAACTTAATTAAATAATTTATGTTTTCTTTTTAAGGTGTCAAAATAAATTTATAATGATTGAATTTTCTAAAATAAGTACCAAAATGTATGTTAAATAAAATGTCTTTTTGGTAAGAGATTAGACCAACATATCGATATTTCTGTAAAGATGAATTTAAAACGTTCAATAATTTTGAAAGTGACTTGTCTCGAAAATATATTACATTTACCTTTTGATAATCCAAACGTTGCTTTTATCCATTACGGTGATGATAAATACAATTGCGAAAGACAATATCATTGGAAACATACTTATTGTCATTCGGACTTGTATTTCTTTTGATGTTTATTCCCGTGTAAAAGTTTTGGAAGTTGTTTGCTCGAAACTGCTTGGAACCATGTTCGGTGCAATGTCGTACCTTAGTGTACCGGTTTCATTCCACAAGTTTTTACACAAAATGCCTGAATATGGCAGTGTGTTAGGTTCATTGTTTTGTTACTGTAGTTGTTTGTTTTTTATCATTAACAACACCGTGCACTGGTGGCGTTATTATCAGAGAAATGAGGGAGTCTTCTTGCAACATACTGTACTGGCTACAGTACATTACAACATAACCAATACAAGCAGTTTCAATTATGGGACACAACATCACTTCTCCAATAGAATCGATGATGTTGAAATACATTTGAGTTATATTTGTAGTTTCAGTTATTTACTGGGGTGGGGTTTCTAATGAGGATACATTGTATGATATCCCAGACGTTAGTGCCTGTGCTTTTGTTTCTCTAAACAAACAAACATTTTACCTCAAGGACTTTGATCACTTTTAATTATTGTGTATAAAATACAAAATAACACACAAACTGAAACATATTTGATATAACCTTATCAGCAGCATGATTTCCTTTCTAAATGTAACAAAAACTTAATTTCAATCATGAACTTGATATTTCAAGAAAACAGGAAACCAAGAAAAAATGTGAAACCAACAAATGCGTAGAATTGTGAATTATGCAAGCCAGAGTTCTCGAGTTACGATTGTTGTGCGCTGCACTTCTATACACCACAACCTATCTTTGTTCGAAGTTTGATGCCATTAGGCCTTAATGTAATTACGTTATGACCCGGACAATAAAAAAGCAAGATAAATATAGTAATTCAGCGGCTATAGCTATAATTCTTTACACAAAACTTCTCATCAATAAGATATATCCATATATGAAGTTTCATGTGAATAGGTGTTATAGTTAACGAGTTATAGTCCCGACAAAGACTGGAAGCTGCCTGACCCCAGGCATGACATAGGTAACTCCTAAATATGCCCTTTATAAGACGGACGTATATAAAAGACAAATGGAAAGGATGAAAAAAAGCAGTAATTAGTTTTATCAGAGACAAATAACAGAGATAGGCAGCTCGCCAAATATCGGCAAACTCTCGCATGTCAAATGGTTTTGGCGAGACAAGTCTAAGCGCGCAACTGTTTGTTGGTTGCAACGGTAGATAACATTCTTATCAACATTTCTAAAACACGCTTTTGCATTCCATTTTTTTATATGAAACAAAGATACTGTCATGTATTATTAAAATGATAATGTATGTAGTATTATCACTTAATTGTAATGTGTCAATTAAAACAAGAGATTGCCAAGCAATATGGTCCCCTACAGGTGAAACTCCACCATTTTCAAGTTTTATTTGTTGCCATAGCAACCACAATTCTTAAGGTAGGAACAAAATGAAATGACGTGCATAATCTCCCTATTGCCATCTATCCATGTTTCAAGTTTCATGTAAAAATATACAAAACTTTCAAAGTTATCGCATGATCCAAAAAAGTGTGATGGACTGACAGACTGACTGACGGACAGAGCGCAAACCAAAAGTCCCCTCCGGTTTCACTGGTAGGGGACAAGTCATCACATGCCGCATTGTTTTATTAAGCGATTTTATCCGGCTACAGTTTGAAAAGAAAAGATTTCCGGTATATAAAGTTGGCCTTTGTAATAAGATAAAGGAGCGATCAGAATCTTACAACAAACAACTAATTATAGGTTGTTGTAATTAGATTTTTGCTTTGTTTTTCATTTTTATTGCAGTGTTAAAATTTGATCAATCTGAATGCCATTAACCTGTAGTATAATTTGAATACAGCTCTGAATTTTTTTTCTTATGGAGAGAATCTATTATCGGTCTGTATATGATCTGTATATAATCGGCTGTATATGGTCTTTGTTCTCTTTAATTACCGCTAAATTCAATGCACAATTTTAACAATTATAAATAACATTACCATCTAGAAATCTTCAGACCCGTATACTGTGCCATTCTCCGATATTTAGCATATCGATCAAGTTATTTAGTCACATTTCTGTGTTTATTTACTATGTCTTCGACGGATTTTGTGTCATAGGATGACGAGGATTTAAATCTGGATTTACTTCTAGGTATACCGATGATGATGAGCACTGTGATAGTGAATTTGTTCAGCACATTAATCAGTCAGTTGTGTATGAGTGCCCAGAATGCAAAAAGTTAATGAAAAGAATATATGGATTCTATTTATTGTTAACAAGAGTGCCAAACTGTCACAAGACACGCCCGTTCGAAGGTTTTGGACACCATGCTCAATGCTTGCAATGCATTAAGTGACCTCGAGACCAAGTTATTGACCCAGTATGACCCGTATTTGAACTTGACCTACATATCATCTAGACACAACTTCTGACCAAATTTGGTGAAGATCGGGTGAAAACTACTTCAATTAGAGAGCGGACACCATGCTTAATCCTTGAAATGCACTAAGTGACCCCGTGACCTAGTTTTAGACCCGGCATGACCCATATTCGAACTTGACCTTGATATTGTCTAGACACAACTTCTGACAGTTTGGTGAAGATCGGATGAAAACTATTTGAATTAGAGAGCGGACACTGCTGTGGACGCTGCCCGCCCGCCAAGGGTGAAACTATAATACGTCCCGTTTTTAAAAACCGGCGTATAAAAAGCATAATCTAAAATTGAAAAGTATGTCCCTTTATGTACATAATGATAAACTAAATGAAATGTGTCCCGGCTTCTACAGAGGAACCTATGCAACCATTTATGTGATACAGTCTCTTAATAAACCTCTGAAGTAACAATTTTATTCTGTGCATAAAAGAATGCATGAACACAGTTTTTACAGTTTAATGATATTTCATCAAAACTTCATAATTCATGAACAAATATCAATACACCTGGCTTAAAAAATTAAGCAATTTATCAAACATTACACATATTCAGCAAGTTGTTGATATTACAAATAACATATTGGAAGAAAACAGCTAATATTCTGCAGTTATGCAGGCAACAAACATGTAAGCATAAGAGCCATAATCGTATAAGGCAGGGTATTAATGTTGCATAAGTAAAATCATTCTCACATGTGACTTAGAGTGTTAACATGTTTTTACCATAGCCATGTAAGGAAAAAGCTTTGCCCCCCCCCCCCCCTGGAGGCCATGTTTTTAAACCATGATATCATTGTGACACATTGTTTGACCAAGTTTCATGAAGACCGGACAATAAATGTGGCGTCTAGAGTGTTAAAAAGGTTTTTCAATAGCTATATATATAGACTTATAAGGAAAAATGCCCCGCCCCCTGGTGCCCATGTTTTTGAACCAACCGGAACCATTTTTGAACTTGCCCAAGATATCATTGGGACAAATTACCTGACCAAGTTTCATGATTATGGACAATAAACCGGAACAATTTTTTAACTTGTCCAAGATATCATTGGGAAAATTGTTTTGACCAAATTTCATGATGTATGTGGCCTCTAGATTGTTTACAAGGCAAATGTTTACACCGCACAACACACATCGCATGACGGACCATTAGCACATTGTGCTCAGGTGAGCTAAAGAGCAAAAAGATAATCACTAGAAATTTGTTTCCACAAAAATGTTCCTGTGCAACTTCCTTTACATGAACATACACAGTAGTGTGTCCTGCTTCATTAAAACATACTTTCATACTTAAATATGTCTTGCCATTGCTTTGATCTGAATGTAAACAGAGAATGTCAAGGTCTCTAGCGTGCATATTGACAATACATGGCTTTGGATCACTTCATTCAGTATGTAACACTCAACCCTGATAGGCACAGTGATCTCAACTTGACAGTCTCCAACGTCAGCTGAGTCTGGTTCTGTTGTTGACGATGACGAACCACACTGAATTGCTTTGTCTTCATACAATGCAGTGATGAGAGAAGTATCATCCTCAGTGCTCAGTTATGGATTCATCGTCATCGAGCAGGAAACCATCGTCAAGCGCTGTTTGGGATGACTCATCATGTCAAGATGGCTTGTGCTTCTTCTGCACCCCATAACTCAGTCACTCCCTCCTGAGCATGGCCAAACTGAAAATACAAATCAGCATATCAGATGAACACCAAATCATATGATATGTATTATATATTATTCTAAATTTAGATAAAAAATATAAAGGCCTCATGGAATTTATAAGTAAGGCATATAAGTATGCAAGTTATAATGTTTCATAGGTGAATTATTTTTCTTTCTATCCGCATTTTAACCTGACAACATTCAGGCTGTTCAGTTGACTTGTTACTGCATATTGTAACAAGACTATTGCCAAGCAATATATGTCCCAAACCGGCTCCACCATTGTCAGAAATTCAACCATTGTCAGAATATTATTTTTGCTGTTGGTATATCAACCAGAAGTTTTGACGTAGGAACAAAAGAAATGACTTGCATTAAGTCCATATAGCCATCTATCCATGTTTCAAGTTTCATGAAAAAATATGAAGAACTTTAAAAGTTATTGCAGGATCCAGAAAAGTGTGACTGACTGACAGACAGACAGAGCAAAAACCGGTAGGGGACAATAATGGCATTTCTCTTTAAGATATAACAGACTACTGCAGTTGACGTCCCCAAAAGCCAGTTACCTTTAAAATATGGATTTATGTGTGTTACATGAAATTATGTTACATTGTAACTTAAAATCACTTCCATAATACAAAATTTATTTTCTTGTAATAGACCCTTGTCAAAAAAGTGAGCAAAATACGGTTATAACCCAGTTTTAAACTGGGTTTAACCCTGCGGTATTGGCACCGAGCTAAAAGCGAGTCTTTTAAACACACTTTTTGATTACCGACTTGGTTTTATCTGAGTTGAATCTTGGTTTAACTCGCTTAAAGCCAACATAGTGGTTTTTTTAACCGTCTTAAGTGGGTTTAAAGTGAGTTTTTTTCAGGCATCTGTGTTTAACTCTGCGGTATTTGCACTGTGCTAAAAGCGGGTTTTTCAGACACGCTTTTAGCTTACCGACTGGGTTTTTTAGCTTACCGACTTGGTTTTTTCTGAGTTAAATCTTGGTTTAACTCGCTTTAAACCAACATAGTGGGTTTTTTAACCATCTTAAGTGGGTTTAAATTGAGTATGATTTTCTACAAGTTGCTTTTGTGAGGTTTTTTAAACATGCTTAGACCAACATCTGTCTGTGGAGTTGGTTTTAAGTGGGTAAAAAGTGTGTTTTTTATGTGAGCTATAAGCAGGCTAAACACGGTTTTTAAGTGAGCGAAAAGTGAGCTGAAAGCACGCCTTTGTTAGATTTTTTCACAGTGAAAACATGCTTTTAACTCGCTTTAAACCTAGTTATTAACAGTATTTTATCTGTGAAAAAAACAAAAGCAATTTGTGGGTTTGGGTAAGTTGATTTTTGTGGGTTTTTAACAGTGTTTTAGTGAGTTTTTTTAAGAAAGTAGGTTTTTTGTGGGATTTTGCAGTGTGAAAAAAATAATTTTGGACTGATATGTTCTAGAAAAAATGGTTTTTGTGAAGCAATTACAACAGTTCATTATAAGCCCCATGTGGTTAAAAGGGAAAAAAAACACAATGTGTACGAAAATTATGTTTATATGACAAAAATAGTACACCGCAAATTAATAAAAACAGATTATTTTTACAATACATTATACAATAATAGACATTTATGGAAGATTTTGAAGCAAAAGGTTGACCGCAATGGACCACTGCGGGTGGAGTATTTAGACCGCAGCTGCTGCAGAGACCTGGATCTCAGCTGTTGGAGGAACCTGAATCGCAGTGGAATGAGGAACCTGGATTTCAGCTTATGGAGGGACCTTGACGGCATACAGTGTTGGGACCTGCACAGCAGCGACTGGAGAGACCTTGACTGCTAGGGGACCTGGAAAGCAGCCAGTGCAGGGACCTAGACCTGATCTTGGCGGGTGGAGGGACCTGGAAAGCGGGCGCTGGAGCGACATGTAGTTGTACCATTGATGCTGCTTGTGTCCTTCTCCTCTTGAGCATCTCTTATGCCAGTTGATCTGCAAAGGATTAATACCATATCACTTTCAAAAGGGCAAGGCATTCTTCAAACATGTTGATTGGTTATGTTTTCGTTCCACTTAACTATGAAATATTGCTGTTATGGTAATCTTGTTGCTTTAATAATAATAAATTTAAGTTATTTGCTTGTTGTTTTTGTTTGTTTATTTTTGAAATTTTAATCCCGTGATCACATGTGACTTAGCACTTTTCATCAATTATTAAAAGAAATTGGGTTTGGTAGAAAATGCAGTTTGAAAATGTACCAAGATGCGTGGTCTCATTTGGCTGTGTGGTCTGGTGGCATTGTAAATGCAATAACCTGTATAGTTTACCTCTCAACAAATCGAGCTTTCTTGGTCAAGGACAGGGCGAGGTTTTCCCACTCTTGTTCCCCTCAAGTTTGCCAGCTTGTGCAGGGTAAAAACCGGGTTTAAAAGTCCATATATCAGGCAGGCGATGATGCACATTCTTTCCAAAGGATCTTCCCATCTATGTCAATTTTGCCTTGTGGCAAGAGTTTAACCTTCAAAATTAAAATATATAAGTTCTAATTAAGTATGAGGGAAAGAAATCCGTTCAGTAATAACCAGAAATAGATATAAATAAAATTTTAGATGACAATAACCATGAAACACAACCATAATTATTCACTGTACACAACATTTACACTATTTCATGTGTAAGTTTATCTATTTTTGCTTCAAAATGTGTTGTTTATCCTTTAAATTGCAATACAATAACTTATCCATTTACATTTCCCAGTGACAATACATAAATATGATAATGATCATAATTAATTCAATAAACTAAATAAAAAAGGGGTGAAGAAATGACAATACAAACCTGTTAAAACTGTTCTTCAGTATTCCAAAAACAACAACAGGCAGTTCAACCCCTTTCCAACCAACTTATTATTGATTACCACATTGCAGTAAAAAACACATTGTTTTCATCACACAATACTTCATGCTGACAGAATTTCAAGACATTTTACACTACCATTATAAGTCTTTCACTTCTTTATATTAATGTTGCTGAATTAAATTTAGCTCAATATTCAATTGCTGACACCAGCTTGTTTTTCAAAAGTTGTTTTTTTTCAAAAAGATAACTTCCTCAGTGCAATAGCCAATCAAAAGCCTTATATCTTATTCCACACAGCCTTATCTCTAGGCAAACCCCATCAGTAGCCTTATCTGCCCCTTAATCAGTACCCTGTTTAGCTCTGAATGCCTGACAGATTGTTATCTGTTTATTGTTAGTGGTGTGAAATAAGGGTGTTTTTAGGTATTGTCTTGTTATTTTGTTGACAGTTTATGTAACACAGGTCATGTTTGGCATTTTATTATTTTATTGCAAATTAAGAAAATGGATATGATGGTATCATATGCAAATATCAAAATCTTGCATAACTTATGTACAAAAATAAATAGATTATTTCCAAAATAATGTTTCCAATACCATAATTATTTAAATATGCAGATTTAACAAGTAAATACTGTTTTAAACAAATATAAACAATCATATGAGATTTATTTTTAAAAATAAAAAATTAAGACATAAAACAATCATAAGATATTGTTAATAAAAACAAACATAAAGATAAAAATTCAAAGTGAAACACAAACTCTTTCATTTTCATGTATAAAACTAAGCTTGACCATTGTTATAGTTTTTGTCAGTGAAACTTGTTGTCCATCTGTGAACCTGTGATGTTCTGAAAGAGCCATTTTCATCCAATATTCCCTAAAAATTATGGGGAGCACACAAATGTACAATAGGGACAATGGCAAACAAGCTGTAAAAAAAGCCCCTTTACAATTGACTTGTTTTATTTATGGCTAAAAACATCAAACAAAGACCCAGTTGAAGAATTATTGTTTCATTGATGAGTTATATTAATAAACAAAAGACCAACTTGTTGAAAAGTGTGTTAAAGTGAGTCTTTAAGCCTCGTTGCAGCTCTCAACTTTTTTACAAAAAGACCAAGTTAAACTCGCTTAAACCCACTTCTGTTTATAAAAAGACCAACTTCTGTTGTAAAAGACTCGCTTATAAAACAAAAAGACACACTTAAACACACATAAACCAACTCATAAATAAAAAGGCTCACTTTTGACACACAAAAAACCGACTTCTTACAGAAAAAAACTCGCTTAAACACACATCTTCTTAAAATAACTAACTTTAAACTCAGTTAAGCACAGTTTAGCGCACATAAAACTCACTTTTATTAGCAAAAACCAACTTCTGCTAAGAAAAACTCAGAAAAAACACAGTTTTATGTTGGTTTAAGTGTGTTTTGGTATGAAAGTGGGTTATTTTTTGACAAGGGGAATTAGCTTCATTTTTATAAATTCATTGTCATATTTCAGCAAATGAACACCGAAAGACAATAAACAACCAATCCACCATTTACACCACACAATACCCGGTAATAAGACAAAATTTTATTTCCAGGTATTGTGTGGTATTAAATATTACCTGAGCTAAGACACCTTATTAAATTTCCTTCCTATATTATAAATTGATCAACAAGCACCTGTTTTAAATAAAATTCTTAGATTTAATATTCCTTGATTAATGGATTAAAATGAAATTACTAATTAAATTCTTATATTAATTATTAAATGACTATTGTATCAAAACTGAATTTATAAATTAAATCCTATATTAAATGCTCAATTTATTAAAAACTTCCTTAACTTATAAAACTGAAGCACTTTTTTAATCAAGCACATTATTGATGGTTTTAACTGAACAAAATAAACAAACCATAATTTAGTCTTATTTACACAAAGTAAGATTGTCAATGAGGATAAAGTCAAATTATAAATGTTAAGATTATTATAAAAAGTTGATTTAATTGGGGAGAGCTACCGTAATCTGGTATCATACTGTGTCTGCAATAATAAATTTGAGATATATCAACTGATAAGAGACTTTTCATCACCCACATAGCCATAGACTAGATGACAAAATTAATTGGCATTTTTGTATGAAATATTACACAAAATTAGTAACTGGCATCAAGTTGACATCTTTAGTTGGGTGGTTTTTATGGATATTTATGAAAGTTAAAAAAGGAGGAAAGGAAAACATCTCTGTGTGCGCTTAAATTGAATCCAGATATTGAGAAATGCTCAGTTGTTCATTGTTTAAGAAATCAATACTTATGAACCATTATCATATTATACTTAAAATAACTTTACTGTAATTAACATGCACATGTTGAATTTGAGCTTTAATTCCATTGAAATACTAGCCATAACCCTTGTCAACTGTAATCTCCCATTATCTCCCTCCTTGTATTGCCAGCTTGAGTTCATTTCTGTGTAATAAATTTATTTTTTAGTAATTTTTGTATAATTTAATTTCAATCATCTTGAGATATATTTGACTATTCGAGTGCTTGACAGTATATCGTAAGCCATCATGGAGATGGGGGGGTTGGGGGGGGGGTATAATGTGGCTGTGTGATCATTTAATAGATGATCTTTCAAAAATAAGAAAAGTGGGGGTGGAGGTTGGGGGCGGGGGGGGGGACTTCTGGGGTGGGGCGTGGGGGGATGGTTTTGGCATTGTGGTTTGTCAGGTAAGTGTTGTTTTGTCAAACTTTAACATAGATTTATCAATAATATGCATATTCTAAGTATGAAAGGGGCCATTATTCTGTCAAAATGCTTGATACAGTTGTCTGCTCTTTTTATAGATTGGGGTCATGTTGGTTAAGAAGTATGCACAATATGAAAGCAATATGTCAAAGGACATAGGAAATATTTGGGGTAGTACGCAAACTTTAACATAGATTTATCAATAATATGCATATTATCTAAGTATAAAAGGGGCCATAATTCTGTCAAAATGCTTGAAACAGTTGTCTGCTCTTGTTCATAGGTTGGGGTCATGTTGGTAAAGAAGTATGCAAAATATGAAAGCAATATGTCAAGGGACATAGGAAATATTTGGGGTAGTACGCTAACTTTAACATTTGCACGCTAACGCCAACGCAAACGCCGACGCTGGGGTGAGTAAAATAGCTCCAGTATATATATTTGATATACAATAGTTGAGCTAAAAAATCAAGTTTATCACATTCTTTCAGTTATGATTGCCTTTGCCCTTCTTCATGCACCTGCAAATTAGGATAAAAGAGTCTGTAGTACATTTCTTCTGTTATATAGGAATTTCACTAAGCAAATGTGAGCAAAATAAAATAAAATTCGCACATTAGAGAAAAAAGTTATGATGATTCAAGCACCATTTGTATGGCTTTAATCAGTCAAAATTTTGAAGTTTTTTTTCGAAAGTAAAAATGGCTGATAGCAAGTATGTGAAAAATGTGGTAAATAAAATCTTGTATAATTTGATGGTTTCAAGGAACATCATATAAATGAAAATATGGGAAAACCATAAAACTCAATCAGCACATAAAATCATCTATGGTATATGTTTTCATTTTTAGTCGCTACAACAATGAGGAGTTTGATTGAAAATAAAATTAGCTTAAAACATGCACTTACAAGATGGGTATACTAAATCTGGTATAATTTTCTTATGCAATAGAATATCACTATAAAAATTGGACTTATAATAATAAATTATGTACAATCAGCACTTAAAAAAAAAAAGTTAGCACATGATGCAATGCAACTTTTTTAGCTTTGGTCACTCAAAATATGCATTTTTTTGCAGAAAATCCAAATGGCTTTATTCAAATATCTGAAAAAATGGATAAGTTAAAACTTGCATAATTTTATCATTTAAAAGAATATCACAATGTAAATATGGGCAGCCATAAAACTCAATTTGCACTGAAAACAATACAGTTTATGATACAAGCCATAGTATATGTTTTCAGTGTTAGTTAGTACAACTAGGAAGAGTTTAGATGGAAGATATTTTTGGCTTTAAACATGCACCTGAAAAATGAGGTGTATAATATATTGTGTTTTTTCTTAAGCAAAGAAATATCAAAACTAAAATATGGGCAGCCTTAAAACTCAATTGGCACTTTGAATGCCAGCATATGTGATGTGATCCATAGTTTATATTTGAAGTTTGATAATAAGTCGCTACAACTATGAAGAGTTTGGATTTTTTTAACTCTTCATAGTTGTTTTGAGCGACTTGAACTTCAAATAATTTTTTTGTAAACTTCGGCTTAAAGAATGCACCTGCAAAAGGGGGGTCGCCGTGGTGTAATGAATATGGTGTCCGCCTAGCGACCGGGAGGTCACAGGTTCGATACCCACTGTGGGAGCATTCTTCAGATCTCCCTCAAAGACACCAAGTACTGGTTCTAGGCCCAGGAAACGGACTCAAGAGCGTTTATATAAGCCAAAGGCTTTCGACGCAATCAAGCTAAAATAAATAGGTTTAAACTAAAAGGGGTTAATACAATCAAGTGTAATTTTCTTATGCATAGGAATATCACAATGAAAATGTGGGACTAAATAATTTACAATTAGCACTTTAAAAAAATATAAGTTATGATAAGATGAAATGCACCCTTTTTTAGATTTGGTCATACAAAATATATTTAGCTTTAATGTCCCGGAGTTTTTTACCCCCCACAACAATTGCTAGGGAGAGGGGGGGGGGGGGGGCTATATAGTAGTATTTAGTATATTTTGTCAGGACCATAAGTATGTCATTCATTTCGAGATTTTATATGTGGTCCATATATATTGTTTGGATTACACTAATTTTAATAGTGTTTCCTATGTGGTCAGCCATACAAATTATGAATCCTATAATGACAAACCGTGTCAAATGTGTTCTTTTCTATTGATGTAAAGAAATACTAAAATTACTTACCAAAATGTATAATAAATAATAACATTATCAATTTTTGCAAGCATTTTCCACGCATTGGGCATGTCTGCCACAGTTGTTTATGTGTTAGGTATGGCAAAATATATTAATTTGATATCTATTCATATATCTAAATGTTATTTATACATGTCTGACTTTATATTAAAAAAGAAATATTTGCAAAATATAAGTAACTACTGTCCTGAGATATTATCCATAACTTCAAAGGGCACCAAAAGGCCAGTCTTTAAAAAAATCTGAGAAAAAAAA
This sequence comes from Dreissena polymorpha, assembly GCF_020536995.1. Taxonomy (NCBI): domain Eukaryota; kingdom Metazoa; phylum Mollusca; class Bivalvia; order Myida; family Dreissenidae; genus Dreissena; species Dreissena polymorpha. The sequence continues at coordinate 32,320,634 of NC_068362.1, forward strand.
AAACTAACAAGAGATGTGTTTGTCAGAAACACAATGCCCCCTATTGCGTCGCTTTGAAGCCATATATTTGACCTTTGACCTTGATGGATGACCTTGACTTTTCACCACTCAAAATGTGCAGCTCCATGAGATACGAATGTAGGTAAAAATGTCAGAGGTAAAAAAGCCAGATGTAAAGTGGTAAAAATGCCATAGGTAAAATGCCATAGGTAAAAATGCCAGATGTTATATAGTAAAATAGAGTTTTGAGCAATATTCTTAAGGATATTGAGTATTGTAGGGGTTAAGTGAATGTTTAAAATCCGCAATTAATTAAGAAAAAAAAGTGCAGATAAATATTATGTACAAAATTTCAGTTGTGGCGGGAGGGGAATTTACTCTGTAATAAATCTATATATTATCGGCTCTAAGTTAAAATGCTTTAATAAGCTATAATATCAATACATGCCTCATTTAATAATTAATGTAAACATAATTACCATCAAAACCCTGCTTGTTTGTCACATTGCTTTTATAATTTATTGTCCTCAAAAATCAAAAGATTCCTTTACATCAATAAAAATAGCTTTTAAAAGGAAATTAACAAGTGTTATTTAATGACCGATTCATCAAAGAAACAAAAATCCCAACCAATAAACAGAACGAATAAAGCACAATAAAACAAAATTATAATCTAAATTTATTAGTAAGACAAGTAGAATAAAAATAACATGTTCAATAAGAAATGTTTCCGTACAATACTCAATATCCTTAAAAAAATATTGCTCAAAACTCTATTTTACTTTTTAACATCTGGCATTTTTACCACTTTACATCTGGCTTTTTTACCTCTGGCATTTTAACCTCTGGTATTTTTACCTATGGCATTTTTACCTCTGGCATTTTTACCGCACACCTAGTCACCATGAGATACATATGCATGCCAAATATCAAGTTGCTAGCTTCAATATTGCATAAGTTATGGCAAAATGTTAAAAGTTTGGGCAAACAAACCAATCAACAGAACAACCAACAGACAGGGCAAAAACAATATGTCCCCCACTATAGTGGTGGGGGACAAAAAAAGATATACGGCATTTATTGTGATTGGAGTTGCTGAAAAGTAAAGAGTTCAATGAATGAGATCAAAGATAGCGAATGTCTTTTTCGGTGCAGTTCTTAGCTATATCACATGCAGTACAAGATGTTACGCGGAGTTTTTGCGGCTTATTTAACAGTATTACATATTGCTGGTCATAAATCTATAATACAAAACAGGAAACCAAAAGAAGAATGGAAGTGAAATTAAAACATAGAAGTCAACCAGCCACACCCGAAGTATCTGTACATATTTAAAATATTTATACGCGTGTTCTTCGAACAAACCCGTTTTAGTGGTTTGTTGGGCATTTCTATTTGATTCGATTATTTACAGTATCGTGAATCGTCGTGCACATGCATTAGTCAATATGGTGGAATAATTCTTGTTAAATTTATCAAAAATAATATTTATCATGGTATTGTTGGAAACACAATAAGATTCTTTTATTGACATACCATAATTATATCGCTCAAATCAGCCAATGGAATAAATAAGGTGTCTTTATTCGTGTCTAGCCGCGGGATATTTTTTATTTGAATTTTATTACAAAGCTCATGGTGAAAAGCTGGCTTAGACAGCTTCACAGCAAAAGTACAATTGAAACATATAACTGTTAAACGGGTGCTTATTATAGCACAAAACCAAACCTGCATATTTAATTGGCTTTGGAGATAATCTGTGTACCGTACTGGGGCAGGTGTTGCCCCCCAATAGCTTATCTTATCAGTTTATTTATAACTGCAGTGTGATTGCTCTTAGAATGAAGTGAAGCAAAATGTCAATATCACAAAACAGTGTTAATCTCAGTTGCAACTGGGCAGACATGTGGTCAATTACTCGAAAAAGTAATCAATTAAATTAATGATTTTAACTTATTTTTCAAACATGATCAATGGTTTTTGTTCATTGAACAATTATTAATTGGTAATCTAAACCAAAGTGATCAAATTGTTTATTAATGAATCTATTCATGCATTTAATAATATTTGGGCTTCTATACACTTTATCAAACACTGTTTATCTAAAAAAAATATATATCCTATTCTTATCCTATTAATTTGCACACAAAAAAAGAAAGATGTAGCATACTGCATGATAATTGCATTTGATGTTTATGGGCATTTGAAAAGTGTGGTCACTCATAAGACTTCTATCAGGATGGATAGAAAATGCCAGTCTCTCCACTGGTGCAGAAGTTGCATCAATCATACATGCCATACGTCCCGATCTCGGCGGGACAGTCCCGCTTTTGGGCCCTTTGTCCCGCCGTCCCGCCATGAGACGATTTGTCCCGACATTCGTAAAAAACGATGTAAGGTGTATAGGTTCCCAATAAAATTCGCTATTCAAGCTCTGTTTCGCTAACACTTAACACCGCTAATCCCTTTATTGCCCTCCAATTAACAATCCGATTCTACTTATCGTGTGTACCAGTGTTGTTTATGACACCTTATCAGCGATTTATCGGCTAATTATTGATTTCATCAGGCATTCACACCATGGTGGTCTTCAAGATAGTGGTCGCTTATTGCTATCGATAGTTTTATTATAATGAAATAAATGTTGAAAATGTGTTTATTTTGTATTTGTTTGAAACGGTTTACAAAACAATTGTTTTGTAAAATTAACGCTACGTCATAATAGAGTCTTTTACATTCAATGTTTAGTTCCAATATAGCGGGATATTCCGAATGTGCAATATACCAAAATCGCAACAAACAGTCCAATAAGTGATACCCATCCTGTCTAGTGTAATTGTAATAAAAACAACGAGGTGGTATGCATGACAGTTTGACCCTACTCCAATTAAGCTAAAAACAACGAGGTGCTATGCATGACAGTTTGACCCTACTCCAATTAAGCCGCGGAAATTGACAAGTAACAAACTGCGCATGGACACATGCTTAAAAAAACATCGCAACAAACAGTAAAAGAGTTACCCATCTTGTCTTGTGTTATTGTAATAAAAACAACGTGTTGTTATTCATGACAGTTTGACACTACCCCAATACAGCGCCTGACAATTCACAATTCAGTTTAATCTGTGTATATAGGAAGAAAACAAAATACGGAAATGTGTACGGCCGCGCATTCCGTGTGTAACGGAGGAGAAGTGCCCCCCCGGAGAACTGCCCCCCAAAGATTTTTCACTGGGCGGAGAACTGCCCCCTCACTGTTTTTGTATAGGGCGGAGAACTGCCCCCCTGCTGATTAATAAGGGCGGAGAACTGCCTCCCTGTCAGAATTGATGACCCGGAGAAGTGCCCCCTAATTAAAGAAATAGCGGTTGAATGACAATAACGCCAGTAACTTTCTTGCTATTATGTATGGAAATTGAGTGAAATTTCAAAAGTAATATAAAGTTGTACAAGTAATAAAAGTTATAAAACGGCATAAAATACCTACCTCGGCATGGACGTCGTCACGTCGCCAACTTTATAATCACGTGCTTTTCGTCAATGTGAACAAAGAAAAACAAATAACTTTTTGCTAATAAAAAGTTTTCGCGGCTGAATTATTTGATATTTTCCCCGTAATAAAAACAAACAATTAGCATGCAATTTAATCCATCCTTATGCCAGCTGAAAACAATAATTTATTTGTTTGTTTTCGCCAATTACGGATTTGGACGGTTCAATATAATAAACCCGTATGCGGCTTTATTCAAAGCTAACAAGTTCTTAACAATTAAGGTCGGTCCGGTCTACCAATTAAAAGATTAAAAGATCGCGGTACTTATCGTTAACGGTAACAAGTTCTCTGCCTGCCTTATTAGCTGCTAATTAAAGCAACTGTTACCGATTTTGTTTGTTTGGCATGTCGACATGATCTGCTCAAAATGCAAACTGCGGACGACTCGACGGTCTGGCGATGCTACCGACGGAAAAGGTGCTAGAAGACATGAATTAACTAAACAACATAAATAAATTGCTTATAAATTCAACTTCACTTCACTTTTTTCTTCAAGTCAGCTAAATTATTGCCTTTGCCTTGCCTATTAATTTACTTTTTTATATGTCAATTAACTTTTTTTCCATGGGTCAATACTATCTTTATAATGTAAATTAATTCCGATGTAACTTTTCCTCCATAAGTACCGAGTTGCACGTCTATATTTAGTTGCAACATATTGCCAGTATTAACACGCACGCGTTTCCTGTGTGGATCTCGACTATGTTTCGCGCTCTTATTAAAACACGACTTTTACAAGGCATTCATGTATAGTGAGTGGTGCAGTTGCGTACCAAGGGCCTTAAACAGTATTATCACATGCCTCTAGACAATTTGTGTTATTCAGTTCGATAAATGGTAATATACTTGTACTGAAATTAAATTGTTACCGGATAAAATGTGTACGGCGATAACGTAAAATTACCCGTAAGTATTGTTTTCACTACGTAACTAATAACTAATATGACACCGGGGGCAGTTCTCCGCCCCTACAGATTTGATGGGGGGGCAGATATCCGCCTACTAAATTCTGACAGGGGGGCAGTTCTCCGCCCCTACCGATTTGATGGGGGGGCACCTCTCCGCCACCTTTAAAATAAGGGGGCAGTTCTCCGGGGGGCAGTTCTCCGGGGGGGCACTTCTCCGGATACCGTGTGTAACTGATGTAACTGTTCGGTAGATAGTGTACTGTAACCCGTACTTTCAGTCAACTGGATAGCCTCCCCTGCGTTAATGTTTGCCATTGAAATTAATATGAGTATTGTTGTCGTAATGTTCTAGATTTTGTACTCTTAAACAGATGAATATTATCTTCGTTGTTTGCTATTGTCTAATTTAATAAAACTGTTATTGTTATGTTTAAGATTTCATGCTTCATATCAGATGTTTTATGTCTTGAATAAAAGTATCAAGAGTTTTTGTTAGTACTATACTGACTATAGTAAACGTGGAATGATAGATCGTTTTAGGTGTCCTGCTTTTTGGTCAAATGTCCCGACAATTTTTTATGGAATGTCCCGCTTTGGACCTAAAAAATTATGGCATGTATGCATCAATTGCTTTTCCACCAAGTAACTTTTATACATGGGTTAACATGGTTCAGTAAAAATTTCATGAAATCAATTATTTGACTGATTACTTAACTGTTCCCACACCTAGGTCCAACACTTATTTTTTGCATAAATGCAGATCATCAATGCATTTGACTGTATTCGGAACTCCACTAATCGTTAGGTACAATAAACTTTTAACCGTTATGATCCTAGTGTCACATGAATATTCTGGTACTTACTGAGTTTTAACAAAACTATTGCCATGCAATATAAGTCCCCTACCGGTGAAACTCCACCATTTTCAGCAATATTTCTAGTCTATTTGTTGCCACAGCAATCAGAATTCTTGTTGTTGGAACAAAATGAAATGACGTGCATAATCTCCATATTGCCATCTATCCATGTTTCAAGTTCCATGAAAAAATATGTAGAACTTTTAAAGTTATCGCAGGATCCACTATTTTCAGCAATATTTCTAGTCTATTTGTTGCTATAGCAACCATAATTCTTGACGTACGAACAAAATTAAATGACGTGCATAAACTCCCTTTTGCTATCTATCCATGTTTCAAGTTTCATGAAAAAATATGAAGAACTTTTAAAGTTATCGCAGGATCCAGAAAAGTGTTACAAACTGACCGACTGATAGACAGACAGAGCAAAAACCATAAGTCCCCTCCAGTTTCACCAGTAGGAGGGAAGAACAATACACAACCCTGTGGATCTAGGTCAATTTTATTTGTACCTCATGTAAATTAGTGGAAAAACCAGTTGTAGGCAAGTTCGGAATAATAACTACTATTGTTCAGACTTAATCCCTTGAAATAACCCTAGGGCCAAGGGCAATTAGAGATCTACACCACTTGAGTAATTAACTACATTATAAGTTGGCAAGTTATCTGATGTTGTTCATGTGTCATGTGTCTTCATGAACTGAAATTGAATCTGCTTTTTGGTCAAAAGTAATCATAAAAGTAATCATAAAATAATAATGAGTCATGACCTCTTGCACATAGCAGTAATCTATATTATTATTATTTAAGTTATACAAAAGCTATAATTAATGATCAATCCATGATTAATGGAAAAAGGAATCAATTAATAAGCATGATGATAACAGATTAACAATTATGATTACCCCATGTCTGCAACTTGCAACTTAGCAACTTATTGAAAATATAACCCCATTTTTCAGGTAAAAAGTGTTATCAACTTATCAAATAATTATGAAATGTTATTTGTACTAAATACTTCAGGTAAAAATGAAAGTTAGATTTAAAATTTAACATTTTCACTACAATAGATAGCAACTTGTGCTTCAGTGATGTGAGACACAAAGATACTATTATCTGAAAGCATGTGCAATACCCTTAATGTTTTGAAACATATTTTGCATGAAATGCAGTGCCCCACATAAGCTGCGTATCTGCGTCTTTCACCCTAATACATTGTTTAAAAACTTTAAGAAATACAATATTATGCGTATTGAAAACGCAACCAACTTAACTTTTACACAAATTCATCAAATATAATGTGTATGATACAATAGCTTCAACCGAAAATCCTTTGCTCATTTTCGGTATTTTCTCTTTATAATTATTATTGTAACGTGGCGACGGTTTCATTCAGCAAGCGCCTGGATGATGGAGCAGGACAACAGTCAAAGCTACTCAAATGTTCTGCGGACAAGATTTCATTTTTAATTATAGCGTCTGACCAAATTATTTAGGACGACATTCATGCTTTTTCAATCTGACTTAATTTGTCGCTCATTAAGCATGCATTTGTAAAGCGTCTGAACTTTCAGTTTCTACTACGATGCAAAATAAAAATGTCTAAGAGAGGTAGAAAGACGTCCACAATTGTTGCGCCAAAAAATCAGTCGATATGTTTGACAGTTACAAAGATGTCAGTTAACATCAGTTTTTTTTAAGTTTAAAGTTCATATTATGGACAGTTTCAAGGATTAAAGATGTTATGAAACATAAGTTTATTAAAGTTAATTATGATAGTTTACAGTTTAATTGAATCAATACAAGTGTGCAGCAACAGAAGTAAAACAGAATGATTTTAATGTATGTATTTTTATAACTCAATTCACCCTATTTCAAGAATGAAATCACCCTATTTATTTGTGAGTGAAGCTCACAAATAATGCAGACGCAATTTTGCAAATCAGTATGGATCAGTATGGGCTTAGGTACGGCAGGAATCGTAACCTGTGACTGCCTGTAAGGGTATCACGTTTAAACGTTTAAATGGTCGTGTTTCGTGTTTTGGTCAAAAACGCTTACAAAAACTGTAAACGTTTAAACAACAGTCAATATTAATATAAATCCGTTTAGTTCATAACGTTACGACGTTGCAAAGCTTGTTAACAGCTGCTGAAAAAGACTCATATTAAAAACTATTTGTATCACGTGCACCACATGTCCCTTATTCACAATACCGTAAACATAACAATACACCATGTACGGACTAGACGTCTTGAATATTTAATGCGCGTCATCACGAAATTCCTGCCTTTTGTTGCATGAGCATGACCCGAATCGTCTTGACCATTCGACGCGCATCGGCACGAAGTGCACGAGAAAATTTTTCCAACGTTTCTTCATCAGCATTCATTTCAAGAGATATGGCGAACAATCTCCGTATAGGAATATTTTTACCTAAATTGAAGTATGCATCTTTTGATGTACATCGTGTTAAGTAAAACATTGACAATTTTAAAACCGATTTACTCTTATTAGAGGAATGTTGGTTCGATATTAATTCGTCTTTGTTATAAAATATTACGGCATGTAAGTAGACAAAGTGTAACCCAATGGTTCGACAACGACGAGAACAGTTGGTTTTAATATGACGTCATTGCGCGAATGGGATATGCACTAAATATGACTTCAGGAAATAATTGCTACTTTCAGTTTGGAGATGCGATGGCACTGATGATTTTTAAACGGACATAGGGATACCGTTTAAACAGTAACGTTTAGTTTATTTAATTTCGTTTAAACGTTTAGAGCAATTTGTAAACATGATACCCTTAACTGCCTGTGTGGATAACTCCAGTAAACTTTAGCAGACGATAATGCTTCTGCTTTAATATCCGCATCTACCTGTTCTCACTGGCACAGTACATAGAGTGTATTTAACAACTTGTGGCAAGACAACGTTGGCCAGTCTAGAGTTTATAATTGAAATCTGTACATATTGGCTGCTTTCAGGAAAAAACGGGGCTTAATGAATGTCAAATAAGATTAGCCTGTGCAAACTGATTAGCTGTTTCAATGATTTGGAAAAAACACACATCTTGACCTGTGTTTTAAGGCACACTCTTTATAAATTTGAATGGGTTGTGATCATTTCAAACTTGCGTTATAAAAAGCTATAACATAATTTTGAAAACTGAGTTATGTCTAAGATTATACAACAGCGAAAAAATTCAGTGCCATCAGCGCTTTGATTTTCAAAATCAATGGGTAAAAACTCTATTTCCCAAATAATTATCAGGGGCAATGGAAATGTACAACTCTCTTATCTTGAAATATTAATGAGAAAATCAGAGCTTCCCTTAACATAATTATTTTTTGTATTTTCATCACACCCTAGGGTGAATTAAAAAAAGACAAAACAAAAACAATTTATTTTCTGATAGAATATTGGAAATAGTGTCATATAGACAATCCCAGAAATCGATACCTCCCGGATTACCCGCCCCTGAATACTCTTGCGCGCCTCCAAAACGGTACTGAAGAAATAAACATGGACCTATATATGTGTGTATAGGTCCCTACGCAAAACAAGGAAGCGAAACAGGTTTATCAAATATATTTGAGGATTTAAAGAGTTTCTGTTATCAATCTGACAACCACATAATAGTTTGTTTTTTTTTTTATTAATATAAATTACGTAATTAGTAGAAATAAGGTTCATCTGCATTCGTTTAAGAGTAATAACACACAGCATGGACATGGACCTATTTGTGTAGGTCCCTGGCATGAATAAGATCTTGATTGTCATTTAACATGTTATTTAAAGGTGACGCGTGATATCTTATCTCAATTTCGGTATCAACACATGTGCAGACATGTGGTGTCACGGGCAAACCCATAAACGCTTTTAATCCACACTTGGAACATCGCCTCCCATTGAGCTAATTCGTTCGCGCCTTTATCGCTGATGTTTTTTTCAAGAGATGTATGTTGCTGTCATTTATAATCCGTAATTAAAGAAAAATAAATCACTTATTTTGTGCGTGTTTTTATTTTTTAAGCATAAATTTAGACCGTTTTACGAACATTTAATAAAGACATACGTTTAGGAAATCTAGAGAACACAATTGGAACTATTTTAAAGTTTATTTAAGGCTCATTATTTTTCATGTTGAACATTTCAATCGTGAATTAAGATGTTATTAAGAAAATTTAATAATATTTCAGGCAACATGTAAAACGTTATTTAAATAATAATATAAGAAAGTTGTAGACAAAAGCTATTATGTCCTTTTCAATAAAAAAGTATGACATATCCTGACATCTTACACAGTTTTGCAAGCGAATAACTCCGATACTTGTTCATTTAAATCACAAAATTCATTTCCGGCTCGTTATTTTTGTATTAGCTTGAGAGCGATTTTTAAATAAAAGATTGCTAAAAACCACTTTAGTTTTAGACTAAACTAGATACATAATTTTAATTTAAAAAAAATCTCTACCTGAAAATCTTACAGAGTTTCGATAACAAAGAAATACGAAACAATTTAAGAATCACAAACTTCATTTGGGCTATAGATTTGTATAATTACCTTTAAAATGACACTTACAAGAAAAATATTAATAACGAAATGGTAACTGTTTAGACAAACAAAGAGATGTATTATTCAATTAAAGAAGTCGTCCTAAGTCTTTAATCTTACAACGTTTCTGAATGAATATCTCCGGAAAGTATAGAAAGTACGACATTTAATAAGAAATAATATAGGCTTAAACAAAGGCAGATATCAATTAAATTGTCTACATCGATCTTAAATCTATCTAATTAATATCAAAGATCTATCCAAAAAATATGGTCTGAATGGATGTTTCCAATCTTTATATATTGATAGATCTTTGTTAATATCTCGGCACTATTTACGCTAAAATTACAACGTTTACTTATAATAATTTAATTCCATAAAGAAATAATTAAATTTTATACAAAGGCAATATGCTGAAAGGTATGCTTAAAAATGCCAACACGGCCTTAAACATTACGTGTTGTCACTGAATATTGTTGCAGAGACACATATTTTATGAATCTATCGTGTATATTTTTAATTTAAATTATATTGATTTACGATGTGATACATATCGACACTTAGTTTCATGTTTCACTTGTTTTCAATCCTAATGTGCGAAGTCATAAAGTACTGTTTATTGGAATAAAGCGGGTGTACACTATGATAACGTTGTAATCTGTCAAATTCTTCAGTACCGTTTTCAATCGCGGGTTACGTAATAGCCAATATGGCGGCACCCATATTATCAATTCTGGGATTGTCTATTGGAAATAGTGTCACACAGCATTTTAAGTGAATGTTCAAAAGAAAATGTAAATACATTTAAAATGCTTTATTTATGGATGATGATGAAAAATGTAATGATATATATAAAAAGTGCTTATGAAATAATGGGAACAAATTAAAATGAATGTTGCCAGATTGAAATCTGATTGTGGTTTTTCCAGAGACTGTTTATCATCTATTATGTGAGGACACGTGAGCATTTTGAAGCCCTTATATCAATTGTAAGTCTGTCACATTGAATCTTAAATTACGAGTCTGAATATTGAATTGTGTAAAAGGTCTCTTTTTTGGGCTGGACTAAATGACAGCCAACGTATGACATTGAAAACAAGTTTTACTGGAAAGTGTAACATAAGCAGTATAACAATTGGCCCATTGACACCCCATATGCACAAATATTTTAACTCTTGGGTAAACTCATAACAAAAATATAATACTTGTATAAATAATAAGTAAGGATTTGTAGAAAACAAAAAAAAAACTTGGAAGATTGCCAGTAGTATTACACACAAATAAAACTATGTATCTGAAACTGATAATATTGTCTTTGTGTAATTAATCTGCAGATGGATTAGCCCATCATTCTCAATAACTAAATCAATTACAACTGATAGATTTACTATGCCAGCACATTGTTTTAAACAATGATTATAAAACTTGTTTTTCTCAATAAAAAAAAACGTATTTCATATTCATTTAAAAATTAATAAAAACAAACTCAAATCTGAATATAGTATGACCTGGAGATAATAAGACATTTGTGCAGAGTTTGTCTTTCAGCTTATCAGTTGCTGTGTTACTGATTGTTATCTTACAAACCTTGGATGACTGTGCTCTCTAGGGGTCTAAGGTGACACAATCAGATAAGACTGGATGCATGTATTTAAGAGGGCACAAGGCACTATTTGGATTATTTTGGGGTGGTGCGGTGGTCGAGTGGTAACACTCTGGTCTACCATTCCAGAGGTCCCCGGTTCAAATCCCGGCCGGGGCACTAGAAATTTCAGAAATGCTTCAAGTGTTTCCCACCCAACTAGAGATGTACTGGTATGAAACCCAGGTAATTCTCGCGTGTATCGGTGCTATACACTGAGCACGTAAAAGAACCAAGGTATCTATTCTCAAAGAGCTAGGGTATCGCACCCGGATTCCTTGTATCCCAATACTGTCTCTTCTGCTTGCTGTCTCTTCAGCAAAACCAAAGGACCCCATTGGAAATAAGTGCTTGCACTTTCATGGGTAATATCCTTGACCGCAAGGTCAAAATAAATACATTTGGATTATTTTATATTTATAAATGGCATTAAATAAAAATGGAAACAAGTGCAAGAATGCTCTCTATTTTTAACTAACTAACAGCTCAGAGATTATGGGCATTCAATAATGATGATATAATTTTGTTCCTAAAAAAACAACATTTATCAAAGAGAAACTTAACACATAAAATTGTCTATTTGGTAACCAAAAAATCTTTTCTTGCTGAAATTGTGATGTTCACACCATGAATGCATTTTGTTACGTAATATCCAATATTTCTACGACTTCACTGATGGTATTGCAGGGGAAGCGGGTCGCTACCCATAGCAGGGGCAATTTTCGCGGCGTTTCCCTTTTTGGGGGATTTTTTAGTTACTCTCTAATTATTACATTTGTACATGTTTGCACTATATTCATTGCTTATTTCATAATTTAGTATGTTTGAAAAGATTAAATTAAAATAGAATTGAGATATACCGGTAATAATCATAAGACATCTATCAAAAAAAATAAAAATAAAATTTTTTTTTGGGGGGGGGGGGGGGGGGGGGGGAGAGTAAACGTTTTAGGGGGGGGGGGGGGGGAATGAATGGATTTGACAGATTGAGGGCCCTGTATTGACATAACTTACATGTAACTGAATTAAAAACAAGCGCCGTCTCCATAGGATGACATATACCCCCAAAAAACGCTTTGATAGTTTAAAGTTATGTTAGACCGCTAAATAACAGAACAAATTTTGGAAACCTAAATGCTGACTCTAAATTCAAGGTCATGGCCACAGGGATCAAGATTTGTGTGTGTCTGGAAAGGTTTTTTCCATTTAGGTTATACTATGAAACCTAAACGCAGATTTCAAAACCTAAATACTGACCCTAACTTCAAGGTCATTGCCACAGGGATCAAAATTTGTGTGCTTATAGAAAGGCCTTGTCCATATACACATGCATACCAAATATGAAGGTTACATCTGAAGCGACATAGAAGTTATGAGCATTTTTTGAAACATAAATGCAGATTTTAAACCTAAACGCGGACCTTAAGTTCAAGGTCAAGGTCAATGAGGTCGAAATGTGTGTGGGTATGGAAAGGCATTGTCCATATACACATTCATACCAAAAATGAAGGTTACATCTGAAGCGACTTAGAGTTATGAGCATATTTTTTAAAGTGTGACGGACAAACAGACAGACAGATGCACAGTGTGATAACTATATGCCAACAATCGGGGGCATAAAAAATACCAAAAACTATTGCATGACTTATTGAAACTATGGCAACAAAAATTACTTTTTTTAATTGAAAATATCTCATAAATAGTAAATGTGATGTTATTTAATCATTATTCAATAAATGACATAAAATATACAAGACACAATGAGGAATGGGCAAAAAAGGAACATGTTACTGAGTCCTAACTAATGGCTGGAAGGTCATTATGGATATTACATGATTTTAAGTGTCTTAATTACCATGACATTGAACACTCACATAATTTTGAAGTCAGCTGTAACAATAAGAAAAAAAATAAATAAAGATAAGGACTTAACAAACAAAACTCAATTTACAAAATGAATTTCTCAAAATACCTTCCCCACAAAATAAACTCCATCTAAACAGTAATAATGTAATGATTTAATAAACAGTGATTTTAGATTTTTAAGTCTGTACATTTAAACCATAGTCCCTCTTAGTTTCTTAACTGTTTTAGAAAATAAATAAGATATTGTGGAACACATCACCTGAAGTTTTTTTAGCAAAAATATTGGGAGTTATTCAGCCACATTACCCACCTTTTAGAGTTTTTGGAGTTTTCCCCAAAGCAAGGCAAAGATTTCCCACTGTGGTGTATAAATAGGTTTTTGTTGTCATTAATGTACACTCTTACTCGTTATTATATGATATTTAACTCTTAGACATAGCTAAATCTTTCAGTTAATACAATTTATTAAAAGCAATAGTTAATTGTTCTTATCTTGCAGTGTTCTATACTAAACATAACTAATGCTTTTTATATTGTTTATTTTCAAAACAAAAAAACTCTTTTTATGGGTACACACTAAATTTTATAAACAGGCTATATAATTTTGTCAATTAATCCAATAAATTATTGCAAACAAAACTGAATATATGGTGTGTTTGGTTGCTTTTTATTCCCCAAAACAGCACAGTAGACATTTAGTTTTAACACAGTTCAATTGGTAGTATGTGAGCAAGTCCCCTTTTATTTGAAAATTACTCACCACTGTGTAGCGTTTTTCACAGGTATTGTACAACGATCCAATAACTGGTACTGATCTTCATCTGATAAGATTTTTTAAGTGCTGAAATATAAATACATAATTATAATGTTTTAGTTGCATTTCATTATGATCAGGCCCATAACCAGGGTTTTAAAAAGAGGGATGCGTATTTTCCAATTAATGATAGTTAATTGAGCTCGATTGGTCATTGTCGGCTCGGGTATTCTTACATGTACACCGGGTACTCTTAAGTATACTTACATGTACCCCGGGTACAGTAAACATATACTAAAATGTACCCGGGAAATTTAAAGCTTAATTGGTCGTTGTTGGCTATTTTTTTTAAATTAAATATATTCACATTTATGTCAATTTTCTGTAAAATGGCCTCTATATTATCGAAACTCATACCCACAAAGCATGTTGACGCAATTTTTTTACAAAGAGAAGTTTGTTTAAGATAATCGGTAGCGCGTTTTACGACATAGGATTTTAGGCGAGAATACTACTCGGGAACAGTCTTATATACACCGGGTATGATTAAGTTTATTTACGGTACCCGGGGTACATGTAAGTATACTTAAGAGTACCCGGGGTACACGTAAGTAGTACCCGAGCCGACAATGACCAATGGAGCGTTATAATTGAGCTACAAAGTGGCGAAGAGGATAGGTGCGGGAGAGGGGGGGGGGGGTTTGTGGTTTGGAGGTCCACCCATAAACAATTTTTAAAATGATACTCAAAATCCTGCATTCTGGTGACTTTTCATCTGTCTTTTAAAAGAGACTGAAGTTATAGAGCATTTTTATATGAACTTTCACTTTCATTGACCATACTCAGTGACTGATCCAAATTTTTTGTGTGTGAATGCTCCCCCCCCCTGGCTATGGGTATGATAATCAGCACACAATCAAACAATACAACATAGTTAAAATAATAAATGTTAATTATAATTATAATGCGAAAAAGTTTTCACCATAGATTTTCATTAACAAGTAATTGATCGCCTGATAATAAAGGTCAATTTGGTGCAGTCACACCAGCTACCAGTATTCGATTCCCATTCTGGGACGGTTTTCAGACGTTTCCCCCAAGACGTTTCCTCCCCCCCATTTTAGTTTAAGTGCAGCTGTTTCTCCCCCCCCCCAATAAATTTATACTTCTTTGTTTGAAGTATAATCTTGATTTTCATCAAATGATTATTTTGTTTATGAAGTCTTTAACTAACATTATCTATGAAGCAGCCTGTTTTGTTTTTTTTTGGTTACAATTCATTTTTCATTTGTTAAACTGTGTAAGGAATGTACGTAAATTATTAGTAAGTGCATGTTGGTGTACTAGTGGCATGAGTGAAATATTCTCAAAATCTTACTAAGTATCTTATACATGTTGCTCATTTGGGAGCACAAATGCAAACAAGATTAGAATAATGTGTAATCCAGACCCATTTTGAATACACAATTAACACCTTATTTCAGTTTGAGTTAACCTGTGCAGGGTTGTGGAACTTGTTTGTTGTTTTTAATCCAATTAAATAGGGTAAATTGGTGAATTGTAAAAAGGTTAGATCACATTTATATTAATTTCACAACTGTTTTTCTTGTTACATTAAATATGATAAATAAATAAACTATGTTACTGTCAAAAATTGTATTTTGTTCATGCATTCATATGTATTTAATCAAATTATTGGATGGCACTGATATTTTAATTTGTAATTATAACTCATTTAGACTAATTAAAACAGAATTGCACTTTCCTATCACAATATTTCATTATTAATAGTGTATTTACCAAATGTAATCAAAACTTTATCATATTTTACTAATTTAACTCAATGATATTAATAATATTTATTAGGAAAAAAAATGAAATGAATTTGTGTAATTTAAGGATAAATTAATAACTTTACGAATTAACAAAAATTGTTTTAAATGCAAGAATATGAAATATTTCAGTTTACAGAACACAATATCAATAAACCTAGATTTTTGTGAACTATTTTATTTGAAATTAGCATACACAAGCTGACATTTAATCTCAAAATGAACATACCAAACTTAAAATGAAGCAAAATGACAAATTTGTATAAATCTTATGATATGAGAGTGAAAAAAGAGGATTTTGACTTTTGACTTGACAACAGCTTTCATTCTAGTCATGAAGATATATGAAAGATTCATTTGTATTAACAAATGAAAAAGATGTTGAAAGTGTAACATATATTTTGAAACCATTCCTGTAAAATACAACAGATGCATCTATGACTACCTTCCCTTGTCAAATAAAAACGCACTTTTTACCAAAACACACATTTAGCGCACTTAAAAGTGCGTTAATTGTGTGTTTTTTGTTAATATGTGCGTTTCCAGTGTTCAAAAGTGCATTTAAGTGCGCTTTTTGTGCGTTTTTTCTATTCAAGTGCGTTATTTTTGTGTAAAAAAGTGCGTTTTTTTGTGTGTTTTCTTCATCTGTAAGTGCGCTTTTGAGTGTAGATGTGAGCAAAATGTGTGTTTTTTATCTAAGAAGTGCGTCTTTTATTTAGGAAGTGCGTTTTTTGTGTGTTTTCTTCATCTGTAAGTGCGCTTTTGAGTGTAGATGTGAGCAAAATGTGTGTTTTTTATCTAAGAAGTGCGTAATTTATTTAGGAAGTGCGTCTTTTATCTAAGAAGTGTGTTTTAAGGTTAACAGATGTGGGTTTTTTCTCACAAAAGTGCGTTTTTCTATTTTGATGTGCGTCTTTTTTAAGCATAAGTTAGTCTTTTATTTCATAAGTGCGTTTTTATCATATGATCTGTTTTAAACTATTGTATCTAAAAAGACACATGTTTAACACACTTCTTAAAAAATGCGTCTTTAACAACCGTTTAGCAAATGTTGTACAGAAATTGAACAAGAAACAAAATTGTTGCAGCCTCTAACAATTTATTTACATCAAATGAATAAACATAGACATATATCTCAGTAACCTGTAATAATATAAGGGGCAGTTTGAATAATTACTGGTTGTCCATATTAACCTGTTTAATGTTTACATACTTTATCATACAATTTCAATGCATACCCTATTGCTTACGTTTTAATCTCAAACATTTCTAAAAATTTCCACCTAAATCAGACTGTGTGTAACTAATTAAAAATATTGAAAGTGTCAAAAGTATTATGTGGGCTTGATAGTATCAATTATATTTCCTCAACATAAATAAGTATTTGAACTTTCTTATACTGATATTTATACCCTAATACAATTAATGTCTACCACATTGACCATAAACATACATTTTAAAAGGCAACTAAAATAATATTTATACTATTGATATTATTTGCTAAAACCATTCAGCATGTTATATTTAAAAAGTTACAATTAAATATAATGTGTTAAGGGTGCTGTGTATTATTCAATAAATATTTTGGTGTTGAAATGACTGCCTTATCAGTATTTCTCAAATTATGCAATTTTTGGCTTAGACACAGCATGGAATCAGATAAGAGAATAGCCAGTCCCTATTAGTCCTCCATCTAAGCCTAACTCATGCAAGTGTGGAAAATCTACAGCCGGGCAAGGGGTGTTGATATACTTTTGATTTGTTCAGGCACCATCTATTTGAGAACCACAGATAGGAAGTTATATTTTGAAAACAAGCAGCATCAGCAACTGACTTTAAGCTAGAATTAAGACTTATTATTCTAGTGTAAAATGTCTTGAAATACTTTCAGCATGAAGTATTGTGTGATGAAAAAAATGTGTATTTACTACAATGAGTAAATCAACAAAAAGTTTGTTGCAAAGGAGATTAAAAGTGGGTGGTTAAAGACATATAAAGTGATATTCACGATTTCGACATTGTTAAATCACGCGTAACAAGACTGCCAAGATAACGCGAGATTAAGGGTTCGGGGGGGGGGGGGGGGGGGGGATTTGTATATTGTATAATAATCCATATATTTTTATTAGTTCTGTTGCAAGCCTAACTTGTTGTGTTTTTAAAATACATAAAAATCATATTGTTGACAACTATAATATTATTTAAGATCATTATTAAGCAAAAGTAAGTCCCCCAAATCGAATCAAATCAATATTTATTTATTGTCGGTATGGTATACAAACATTATAACTTAAGCTATGAATAGCTTTTGACCGACAGCTTACCCCGGCCAGCTAAACCGGTAGAGTGCTGATCTCTGACTCGCTCATGGGTTGGTAAGTTTAAGCCTCAACTCGGGTTCATCTCTTAGAAATAATTACACCTTAGGCTACCCTGTCTGTAACCCAAATTGCAGTCGAGGGTCACCGACATACATGTATCAAATACAATGTATGTGCTTATGTTAACATTTCCTGAAGATTCAACCACTGAGCAGGATAACTAAGTTAACCCCATATTATTAATGAAAAAAATTAAATATACTATTAGATGTATCAAACAGACAAACCAACTAGTACCTACTAGTACTTTCATAAGGAACATCATCCATTAACCATCTATACTTCCAGGTCTTTTGGCTCTGCTACATCAACAGGAATTAGCGTTGGGTTCATGTTTTCTGTGTAAATCATAGGGATTACAATTTATAATATTTCATCCCAACAACAAAATCTTTATAATGATAGTATTCATTTTACAGTCAGGTTTTACTTCTATTAGGTTAAAAACTAAATAGTGAATCAGTTTTTGAGATGAGCTTGTACCAAACACACACACACACAAGCTCCTGTAAATTTTATACACACTTTAATGAGCAAGTATTTGGACTGTCACAGTTATTGCTTGTTGGAATGTCTCAGACTAACCAGGATATACAAGCAGTCTTCACTTTAGCATTTTTGAACAACTAGCCTGAATCTTTATGCATTAATAGAACAGATTAAAATACCCACTAGCCCGACTATATGAATCAGGAAATTTTAATAGCCCAAATTTAATACATTTCACTAGCCCCGGGCTGTTGGGCTAGGTGTTAGCGTCAAGACTGTAAAAGCAATAACAATTCTTAAAACATTGATACTTGTCTTGTTTTGAACAAGTCTTGTTTTGAACAAATCTGCCATGACGGGTAGTAAATGGGGATAGCCCAACAAACAACCAGTTAAGAATGACTGTGATACTGCTGAAAGTTTCACCAATATGGATATTTAGCCAATGGACATTTGACCAGGGACACTTTATTTAATTCGAAGTAAATGTTTTCTTAGCAGTGTTAATAGTCATGTCAACACATCACATGTTATGTTAAATGACTACATGACAACATTGGATGTGTAGCAACTTAAACCACCATCCATTTTATTATATTTCTGAATGTGTAGGATATTTTTTAATGTAAGGGTATAAAGTAGACACACATCTGAAGTATCTTTATTTTTATTTTTTTCAAAGAAGATAGTTATGTAACTGTGGTGATGTATAATATTAATTGCAAGAGTTAATAACATTCCAGGTGTAGAATTCTTGAGCTTCATGCAAAATGAGATACAGTATTCCAGTTTCTGACTTCTGTTGACACTGTGATGTTCCTGAAAAAAAAGGTTTCTATAAGTTATAACAATAAACCATTCAATAACATTTAAAGACAGCATAGTTATCTGTTTTAAAATAATTGTTCTTTTCAAAGAAAAGTATTTTACCAAAGGTAATCAAACTTCTCATTTGCCCAAACTTAACAAATAATATATTTTTCCATACCCCACCCGCTTTTGGCATGTTTCGTTTTTACCTACTTTAAACACAATAAAATCGAAATAAAGCATAAACATGAACTACAATTAAATCAAAGATACTAAGCTAATAACAAATTACAAAAAAAAACATACCATATAAGTTATATCTGCAAATTATTGGGAAATTATAATTGCATCAACACAGAACTCTATGCAGACGCACTTCAGTAGATGATCGAGTACCCCCCCGACCTCACTTAATCCACTCAGAGTTGTCTCCCTTAAAATAATGTCGAAAAGGTCAATGGTCTAGTTCAACAACTGCCTGTATTTTTGGAATACTGAAGAACAGTCTGTTGTAACAGGTTCGTATTTTCAAATCTGCATCACTTTTTTATTTAGTTTATTGAATTAATTATGATCATTATCATATTTATGTATTGTCACTGGGAAATGTAAATGGATGAGTAAATGTAATGCAATTTTAAAGAAAAACAACACCATTTGAATTATTATGGCTGTATTTTATGGTTATTGTCATCTTAAAGTTATTTATACCTATTTTTGGTCATTAATGAACAGATTTTTCCCCCATATTAAATGAGAACTTTTAAATTTAAAGGTTAAACCCCATGGTGACCGTGAAATTTACATTGATCAGAAGACCCTTTGGAAAGAATGTGCATCATCGCATCGCCTGCCAAAAAAGGGAGCAAAAGAGAGACTACCTGATGTATGGACTTGAATACCAGGTTTTACCCTGCACAAGCTGGCCGACATGAGGAGAACAGGAGTGGGAAAACCGCGCCCTCTCCTTGACCAAGAAAAGCTGGATTTGTTTAGAGGTAAAACTATACAGGGTACTGGTTATTGTATTTTAAAGGTGTCACACTTCCGACCAGTCCACACAGCAAAATGAGACCACGTATCTTGGTACATTTTCGAACAGTATTTTCTATCAAACGTATTTATTTATGAAAAGCGTTAAGTCACATGTGATCAGGGGATTAAAATTGCAAGATAAACAACCAAAAACAACAAGCAAACAAACTAGTTTTGATTTAAATTTATAATTTTTATAGCAACAAGATTACCATAACAGCAATATTCAACACTTACATTATAAAATATCTTTCAGGACCTGATCAAATGAGATCATGCACGAGACGCATCGCGCAAAGGCCATGACAGTATAATAGTTGCAAAGAAGTTTGACCGGCTGGTGGCAGACTTGGAGAGAAAGATGAGAGCTGCACTCCGCCGCCTCAAAGAAATGCTGACAGGCCTTGATTGATATGCATCTTTCTTATGTATATAGCTGTTCGTATGTATATACTGTACATGTTATTATAGTATGCTATTATTTTTTGTTTATTTATAATCAAATTATGTTTATATTTTATTTCATCAAATTGCCATTGATATTTAATTACTCATGTATGTTAAAAACTGTTGGTGTACATTAAAGTATAAAATTGAATTATCTTGTAATTATTAAAATACACAAATATATATGTTTATATAATTATTGGTTTTTATTGCATATCTGAATTAAAAAAACTTTAAACAGCATATAATTGAATCAACTGTTAAGGCAAAAGATGCACCTTTAACGCACATGTGTGCTTTTTGTGAGTGCGTTTTTTGCTGCCATTCATGTGCGTAAATTGTGCGTTTTGTGTGGGTGAAAACTGCGCTTAACGTGCGGTAAATGTGCGCTTTTTGTGAGTTAAATGTGCGCTTTTTTTATTTAAAAAGCGCACATTTAACGCACATAAAAGCGCACATTTAACATACATGTGCGCTTTTATGTGGGTTATAACTGCGCTTTTTGTGAGTTAAATGTGCGCTTTTAAAATAAAAAAGCGCACATTTAACTCACAAAAAGCGCACATTTAACGCACTTAAAAGCGCACATTTTACACACATAAATGGCAGTCAAAAACGCACTAATAAAAAGCGCACGTTTAATGCACATAAACGCACTTTAACACACATGTGCGCTTTTATGTGGGTTATAACTGCGCTTTGTGTGAGTTCAATGTGCCCTTTTTAAATAAAAAAAAGCGCACATTTAACTCACAAAAAGCGCACATTTAATGCACTTAAAAGCACACATTTTACACACATAAATGGTAGTCAAAAACGCACTTATATAAAAAGCGCACGTTTAACGCACATTTAACGCACATAAAAGCCCACTTTGAACACACTTATAAAAAGCGCACGTTTAACGCACATAAAGGGCACATTTATCCACAAAAAGCGCACATTTTCTTGTTTGTTTGTTTTTGTTAAAAACTCACTCGGTAAGAAAAAGCACACAAAAAACGCAGTGCCAATACCGCCACGTTTAACACACGCAAAACGTACTTAAAACGTACATTTCACACACTTTTTTAAGAAGGGTTATATAATACTATTAATAAAGTAAATTCAAATCAATTCATTTATAATAATTAATACAGTGAGTGATAAACTATTCAAAAATGTTTTTGTATGATAATGTGCTAAACTGCTAATCTCATCTTATGAATGACTATCCCTCTATAAAGATGTCACCTAATCTCATCAATGGCGATTAATTAAAGGGCCTGTATATTGCACCAAATGTACCCGTTATACGATAGCTGTTATCTTGTATAATACACTTGCTAATCTAATCAACGCTTGTATATTGCACCATAAGTGCAAAATTGTATAATGTAGGTGTGTGTTGTAACTTTAATATTAGGGAAAACATAAAAATGCTGTCACATTTTTATGGCAACAGATTAAATCAATTTTTTATTTTTTTAAATGGGATGGTAAATAGTAATAGTCAATTGTAAATATTCTGCATAACTAAACATATAAGTGTCCAACTTTTTATTATACTGTATGATAATCTTGATGACAGACTGAATCAATATGTAAAAAATTTGATGGAAAATAATAATGTATGAAGGGATATATAGACATCAAAATGGAATATGAATATTATATCCAATTCACAAACTCTGAAAATGTCTATCACTATGATATGTATGTATAATATTATAGTATTGCAGTAAATTCTAATAACAGAATGAATCAGTGTAAAATGCTTTAAGTATATACAGGTATAATTGAATTAGTTTGTACCAAAATGAATTCATTAATTCAATAATTATAATTATTTACTTTGTATATATATTATTCCACTTAAAATGATCATCAAAGAACATAAAAGGTGTGCTTTTACTCAATTCATTAATACAATAATAGTTTAATTTGTAACATACTATTTCACTTAAAATGACCATCAAAGAAAATCAAAGCTGTGCTTTTACTCAATTTTTCAATGATCTCAATTAATAAAAGAAAAATTTCAGGCACTTATAACAACAATTATAATTAGATCTATTTAATTGGAAAATGGTCATGGGGTTAAACGTCCAGGGAGAAAACGTCTGGGGAGGAAACCTCTTAATTTTCGACACGTCAAATATAGTGACGATTAAGATTGAAAATCGTGAAACATATTAATAGGAACTCTTTTTGACATAGAACTCTACATGGCTGTCAACTTTAATTGTTATGTTAATCCTCTTTTGATTACAGATTTTTTGCAAGTTTCCAGCACCACCATATCATGTAAAACTGTCAATGCCGCCCAAACAACGAGTACCTGCTTTCGAACCCTTCAGTGTACATCATTAAAAATTAATTCACCCCATGATTTGACCATGGTCACGTGACTTGTCAAGCAAAGTTGAGAACGAGAATAAGACCATGTCTTCATAAGTTGTTATAATGAAAATCATTACATATGTAAAAAGCATTAAGGAATACTACAATTTTTACGTGTTTTATGATTACTCTATAAATTCGACATATTTTTATGCATTTTCATTGATATGCCGCTACGTGCAAGTCGGCATAAACAAATTACATATACAGTCAAGTTAACATTACCTGATCAGTAGAGTAATACAGTTGTTCTGGTGAAAAGCAATAAATGGTTTGAGACTTCTTTTACACCAGTTAGATTAAATATTACCTTGATTTACTGTTTTAGCACATAGTCTTATTTCTAAGCGCAGACAAAATGTATTTGTGATACCTTTTTTCGCGGCAGAATTCATGCACTACCGGATCAGTTGTAGCCATAACAGATCACGCGATCGAAACCATTCAGGAGGGCACCTAACACGATATTTGAATGGTTGAAACATGAACTGTGTTGTTTACAATGACCAAGTAACATTGCCAGTTATAAATTATATTCATTGTTTTTGTTATTAATTGTTTTCTATATGTTATCTTGTATCTACACTTTAGGCATGACGTGTGAATTATCTGTTGAAAATTCTAAATATGTAAATTGTTTGAATCATATCTAATCATCGATATTGAACATGGAGCATAAATAAAACATTCAGATTGAGATCATTTATTGAAAGAATCAACAGGATTTGCATATATTTTAATATAATATATTATCAATACGCATATTATCACGCTTGATCCGTTATTGCCTTAATTCTTCATTTTATTTAAGGTGTTGCAAAATTTTAAACACGAATCAAAACTGAAATGGACTTTTGCAAGCACAAAGACTATTAAATGGCCTTTAAATTAATGCGTAAACTTCTTACTTTCCAACAGAGTTATAGCATGTGGCCGCAAATAATGTTCAACCTCGATTTGGAAATGAGTCAGACGTCAACAAAGTTGTATATACATGTCAGCAAAACAAACCAAAATGTTTGACAAAGAGAAGCTCAGATAACAATTCAATCAATGCGTTTTGAAGAACAAGCCTTGAAGATGCTGTGTGCAAAAAATCTTCTAAAAATGTCAACTATTTATCTCTTTACGCAGACTTGAACATCAAAGTGATCCGCTATGGGTAATGATCCAGTAATGGTAACTTGACTGTACATAAAAAAGGTGACGAAGTGCGTGTGCGGGCATGCGTATGAAATGTAAACATATGAAGGGTTCGAAAAAAGGTGAGGTTCGAGAATAGGTACTTTAACGATAGATCCAATTGTTTTTTTGTGGTGATATAGGTGGGGCTTAAAAGGTTCTCTGGTTGACCCACATGGCACTAGACCATGTCAACTTTAAAATATGTTTTTCAGTGAGTCAGACTCAGAGATTAATGCATAGAATTAAGCTCTTAATATTAAAAATTCTTCCCACCTTTTGAGTCTTAACTGCAGGAGCTCCAGGTCGACACATTGTGATATGCACGATACTGCATATTCATCATCACACACTGTCAAATTATTCAGGTGAGGAAGAAACTAAGACATATAATACATGTACACAATTGTTCACAACCTGTGGCTTTTCAACCCTAAAAATGCAGCAGAGGTTAACCTGTTGTGAAAAGTTGATATACAAGAAATTAAAAATAATCTTCGGTACACTTGATTTACCACACAGACTAGGGCTAGATTGCACTTTATGTGTTTACGGCGGTTCCTAAAACGCATACGGTAAAACGCATACAATATATATATCGTTGAAAAACGCATACGATATGAACGCGCGGTAGCCCCCGATATTAAGGTATATAGGATAAAAAGGATTATTAGGTTTTAGGATTATTAGTTAGGTTTTGCAGGTGAGGGTTCGCTTTTCCGTTATTTTTTTGTACCGGTAAAGTGCAATTGCCACAGAATAGATCCACAGGCAGCAGTATCATAAATTTGCCCTCCCCCCGCACTTACCCCAGGGGTTCCAGATTGTTAAAAGTATACGTATTGTGTTTGGTTTGACTTTTCAACAACAAATACTGACAAAAATACCCCTCGTAGTATTATATAGTGTATATATAATGCCTATACGAGACGTACTTTTTTCAAACTGTGTTTTTTGTCAATATTCATTGTTGAAAAGTCAAACCAGACACAAAAGTGTACATTTAAAAATCTGGAACCCCTGGGGTAAGCCAGGGACCTATACAAACAAAGGGATGAGACACTCACTGAACCGAAGAACAAGCTAACGCGTTGTTACGCAAAAGGGAAACGATACTTGCGACCCAACGAGACTTCGCGCTTCGAGGCAAATTTTCACAGCCGCCATTTTGACAAAGCGAGGCCGCGACAAAGCAATCGAGAAAGAATAAGAGTACAAATTAACCAAGTGTTGCCAACACAGAAGTATTCATTGCAAAGGTTTGTTGAGTTTGATACATCTTATTGTTTCATTTGTTTTCGACTATGCTTTGTATTTACTTATAAATCAACGGTGGGTATTTTCACCAAATCATGCGTATCATTGTTTACACTTCCATAATCCGAGAAACGTGTGTCGTGGCTTTTTTCAAAAGGCTTTGTAAAATAAAGCTCTATACTATTGATGTTGGTATTCTTACAAACGTTACATTTCAACGCATTGTGTGATGCTAATTTTATTTGTATTATTAGCAAATTCATGATTTTGAATGAGCACAAAGGCAATACAATTTAAGTCATTTTTTTTTACCACTATCAGTTTCATCAACATATGTCGTGGCTCGTTTTGAAAGGCTCAGTCAATACTAGCCCTATATATATCATGTAGGTATCTTTACAAACGTTGCATTTCAATGCATTGTGTGGTGCAAATTTAATTTGCATTATTTGCAAAGGCATAATTTTGTATTAGCTCAAAGATTATACAATTTTAGTCATTTTTTTATTTTGTAATCACTATCAGTTTGATCAACATATGTCTTGGCTCTTTTCGAAAGGCTCAGTCAATACTAGCCCTATATTAATCTTATGGGTATCTTTACAAACATTACATTTCAACGCATTGTGTGATGCTAATTTTATTTGTATTATTAGCAAATTCATGATTTTGAATGAGCACAAAGGCAATACATTTTTAGTCATTTTTTATATTTTACCACTTTCAGTTTCATCAACATATGCCGTGGCTCTTTTTGAAAGGCTCAGTCAATACTAGCCCTATATATATCATGTTGGTATCTTTACAAACGTTACATTTCAATGCATTGTGTGGTGCAAATTTAATTTGCATCATTTGCAAAGGCATAATTTTGTATTAGCTCAAAGATTATACAATTTTAGTCATTTTTTATTTTGTAATCACTATCAGTTTGATCAACATATGTCGTGGCTCTGTTCGAAAGGCTCAGTCAATACTAGCCCTATATTAATCGTATGGGTATCTTTACAAACATTACATTTCAACGCATTGTGTGATGATAATTGTGTTTGTATTATTTGCAAATTCTTGATTTTGAATGAGCACAAAAGCAATACAATTTTAGTCATTTTTTAAATTTTTTTACCACTATCAGTTTCATCAACATATGTCGTGGCTCTTTTTGAAAGGCTCAGTCAATACTAGCCCTATATATATCATGTTGGTATCTTTACAAATGTTGCATTTCAATGCATTGTGTGGTGCAAATTTAATTTGCATTATTTGCAAAGGCATAATTTTGTGTTAGCTCAAAGATAATACAATTTTAGTCATTTTTTTTTATTTTGTAATCACTATCAGTTTGATCAACATATGTCGTGGCTCTTTTCGAAAGGCTCAGTCAATACTAGCCCTATATTAATCTTATGGGTATCTTTACAAACATTACATTTCAACGCATTGTGTGATGCTAATTTTATTTGTATTATTTGCAAAGGCATAATTTTGTATTAGCTCCAAGATGATACAATTTCAGTTATTTTTTTTTTAGCACTAAACGTGTTATCAACATATGTTGCGGCTTTTTTCAATAGGCTCAGTCAATAGTAGCACTATTTTGATCATGTTGGTATTTTTGCAAATGTTAAACTTCAATAAATTGTGTGGTGCACATTTTATTTACATGAATTGCAAAGGCATAATTTTGTATTAGCTCAAAGATTATACAATTTTAGTCTTTTTTTTTAACCAGTCTCGGTTTTGAATGTGTATGTCAATGCTCTTTTCAAAAGGCTCGGTCAATAATTGAACAATGATAATCATGTTGGTATCTTTAGAAATGTGACACTTCAATGCATTGTGTGTTTCACATTTAATTTGCATTATTTACTAACTCATAACTTTGTATAAGCTCAAGGACAATACAACTTTAGTCATTTTTTAATTGTTAGACCGCTTTCAGTTTTGTATACATATGTCATTGCTTTTTGCGTAAGGGCCAAGGCTCTGTAAATACTAGCCCTATATTATTCATGTTGGTATCGTAACCCTTTCAGCGCTGGAATCGAATTTTAAAGGCCTTTGCAAACTGTTTGGATCCAGATGAGACGCCACAGAACGTGGCGTCTCATCAGGATTCAAACTGTTTGCTATTCTGAAAGTCTTCTGTGAAACAAATCTAAGAAAATGCTAATTTTAGAAATTCAGCAGACGACACTTTAGCAGACGACAAATTTCCCAGCAGCAAATTGTACACTTCAGTGCATTGTGTGGTGTACATTTAATTTGAGTTATTTGCAAAGTTCTTGATTTGTATAAGCTCAATGATGATACAATATTCGTCCTAAATCAATTATTTAAAAAAAACAATTGAGATTAACATTTGTCTCCGCTTTTTCTTAGGGATTGGTCAATACAAGCTCTATTATTGTTTGTGTTTGTACCAATGTTACATTTCAATGAAATGTATGGTGCATATTTTAAATGCATTTTTTGAAAACACATAGCTTTGTAATAGCTCAAAGAAGATGAATGGAAGTTTACTTATCTTTAGTTGTATTCGAACGATATTTTATGAATGTGTCACAGAGTTACAAATATTATTATATTATTATTAGATTTTTGATTGAGAACATTATAAATTCATACAATACAATAGTTACAGTTTTAAAGATATTGAATTGATTTCTGTGAATATGTTTGAATATGATTTCTTTGTCTACTGACTTGCAGTAGAAGGTTGCTTGGAACCACATGTTTAACTTGATATTGATTACATTGAACGACCAATCATAAAGTAAAATCAGTTAAAATAATGTACACATATTCAATGTAGCATGTTTTTACAATGTTAACTGATGTCAATATAAGAAATGTACTGGGGTGAACACTTCTCCAATGAAGCAGGCACTTGAAGTAGAAAGACAATTCAAAAGCCAGTTACTTACCAAGTAAGCTACCTTACCACAGCAATTAACCATTAATGTTGGGTTAAATGTCTAAGTTAAGTTTTATTATTATATTACTATGTACTGTGTGTAAATTTAAAATTCGCGCGCGATCATTATTTGATTTTTTTGGGGGGAATGGGAAATATGGTACTAGTTTTATAAGTAAACTAATGCTTGACTTTTATATTTTTAACAATATTATTTAAGTTACTTGTGTAATATGGGGTTCCGTTAACCATTTATATCTATAAGGTTAGAAGATATATACAAGGTGTATATATGATCAAGGTGTACAAAGGGTGATCAACGACTTAAGGAAGGCGCATTTTAATGATGTATGTAGGTAGACATATATATAGGCGCAATGGAGATATATGATGATGTAGGTCTTAATTACAAAATGACTATTATGGCATATCATAATTCTTAATTTAAGTAAACCTATAGATGGTTACAGAATTAATAAAGGTACTGAAATGATGAATGTAATGAGTTCAAACTGGAAAAGTCTTTAATACAAAAATGTGTGTGGCCTTGCTATATGTACATCGTTTAAAATATAATATATTGTCTCAATCAATTTAGAAAATCATGTTTTATCATGACTATTTAAAAAAAATGGCACTATTATGCTTGCAACCAATAGGGTGGTTGTACTTACAAACTGTGTAAAAGTGAAAAGTGAAAAATGTTCATATGAAGTGACAAATATGTTTGAATATTTGTTCTTTGTCGTATGATTTTAATGACATTAATTTGACAGACATATGAATGATTATTGATTTGTTGTTATAAACATATGTACTAAAGAAGGTTCAATTTTAATGTATGACTTTGCCTATTGATGAACTTTGAAATTCAAGAAATAACTTCTGTGAGTATGTTTGTATATTATAAACAATGACTTTATTTGTTTATGTTATTTACTTTGAATAATTGTGATTTTCATATAGCTTTGCTTTGTTAATTTGCAGAGCAAATTGTTTGAGAGAGTGAGGATGTGTCACAGAGTTACAAATATTATTATATTATTATTTGATTTTTGATTGAGTACATTATAAATTCATACAATACAATACTTACAGTTTTAAAGATATTGAATTGATTTCTGTGAATATGTTTGAATATGATTTCTTTGTCTACTGAATTGCAGTAGAAGGTTGCTTGGAACCACATGTTTAACTTGATATTGATTACATTGTATTAGTTACAGTCTTGGAAGTCTTCTCATGTTGAATTCACACTCAATGTGCAGACTGTATGCTGACTGTATGCTTATCAGCCTTAGCTATAAATAATGACTGTGACTAAGATTCTTAGACTAGGTGCTAATTAATTACAGTCTTATAGAAATAAGAAAGTAAGGTACTGTATGTTGGATGAGAGATAGATATGATTGGTCAGTGTGGGTGTGACTTGGCATTAAGGATCTGTATTATCGATGGATGAATATGAGAGATAAGATTGGTCAGTGAGATGTGTGGGTGTGACTTGGTTCTAGGGATGAAAGGGTTTCAATAGAGTGACAAGTTAGTTTATGAAAGAAGGAAGTGGAGGTCAGTAAGAAAAAGTTAGAAAGTGAGTTACAAGTTACAGAGAGACAGTTGGAAATAGGAGGATGGAATTTGTTAAATAAGATCTGATAAGAATGTAATAGAGTTAAGAAGGAATGCTTAAGAATGCAATATAGGAAGATGGAATTTGTTGAAAATTATGTGAACTATAAATGAATAAAAGAGTAAACGCAGAAAGCGAGTTATGTTATGCCATTAATAACAAGGGCATAGATTTTCCCCGGTCCGGTTACATAATGATGGAGAATCAGGGTAAATGTAATCATTAAACAAGTGGACTTAATTGGTATCATTAAAAGGAAATATAAGTTTCAAAATGCCAAAAATGGACATTCCGTTACTAAAATTTGATCTTGAACAAAATTCTGCTTTCTTTTTGACAAAATTCAAAAAAATAGCAGACATAAATAAATGGAATGAGAACAAAAATGCTTAAAGTTGTGCTTAGCATTACCAAAGGAAGGCGAGTCATGGTTTATGTCTTTGAAAGAAGACACAAGAAACAATTATGAACTTTTAAAGGATTCGTTTATGTTGAGATTTGAAGGACAAGAGTCAAAACTGTCATTGTACGACAAATTTGTATCAGGAAAGCAGGACAAACAGACTATAGTTACATATGTGGAGAAGGTTCAAGCAGTTGGCCAGAGGCTGGGAAGATCAGACAAAGAAGTCTTCGACCAAATAGTCCATGGACTTGATGATGATGTTAAGAAGCTTGTCTTCTTAAAAGATGTCACAAACGTTGTTGAGTTCGTGAAACTGGCAATAATGGCGGAGGGCAGCAAAGCATCAGTAAACCAGACGTCTGCTTTCACAGAACATAACAGTCGAGGGACCGGAAGGCAGGCAAGACCCATGTTCAAGCAGGCGTATGACACACCTGGGCGGCGGCAACCACATGAAGGAAGAAGACAGGCGGGGCGATGTGAACATTGTGGTAGGTACAATCACCTATCTATTGATTGTAGGCATAGGGGTGCCACATGTTATAAATGCCATGCAATAGGTCATATAGCAAGAACACACAATGTTAGGCAATAGGGACGCGCGCCTGTCCCACACACTTTTGGGGATGGGCAAAAAGGGGAAGAAAATCATAAAATTGGTAAATGTTCCACATTAGGGGAAGAAAGAAACCTAATTGATATAAGACTAGGACAATTTTCTGTGGCTGCAATGATTGATAGTGGAGCATCAATTTCATGCTTGACTTATGACATGTATAAGAAAAGTGGGCTGCACAATGAATATGAAATACAAAATTCTGAAATAAAAGTTGCTCAGACAGTAGATGGTACAGAAATGAAAATCATGGGTAAAATTGTTATCCCTATGGTAATAAGTAGGTTAACAATTACACAGACCTTTCATGTATTCAAAAAGCTGAATCAATCGGTCATTTTAGGTCGTGACTTACTCAAGGATCAAAAGGCATGGATTGACTTTGAGAATGATGTGGTTGAAATTCAGGGTGTTCTTGTTGTAGCGAAAATGTTTGCTTCACCTCGCAAATCGAGTTTAGCAAGACTATGGTAATAAGTAGGTTAACAATTACACAGACCTTTCATGTATTCAAAAAGCTGAATCAATCGGTCATTTTAGGTCGTGACTTCCTCAAGAATCAAAAGGCATGGATTGGCTTTGAGAATGATGTGGTTGAAATTCAGGGTGGTCTTGTTGTAGCGAAAATGTTTGCTTCACCTCACCTCGCAAATCGAGTTTAGCAAGACTGGTTAATCGAATAAGTATTCCACCTCAGTCTGTTACGGTTGCTAGAGTCAAAGTTAAAGGTGATGTTTCAAGTTCAATGTCAATCATAGAACCCCTTAGAACATTGCCAAGTTCAAACAATGCTGTAGGAGCTAGAGCAATTGCTGAGGTTAAAAAGGGACAGACTTGTATGCAAATCATGAATCCTAGTAATGTTTGGGTCCACTTAAGCCAAAATGAGCCAGTAGCGAAAGTAGAAAGAATAGATTCTGACATTTGTGTAATGGATTTGGAGTCTAAAACTGAAGTTATAGAAAATATAGATAAAATATCTTGAAAAAAATGATGAGATGTCTGATGAGGAATACATAATATTGCAAAGTCTATTGGTATAGATCTGGAAAACTCAAATTTAAGCAAAGAACAAAAACATAAATTATTGGTTTTTCTCGGTAAAAATCGAGATGTGTTTGCAACAAATACTGCATAATTAGGACATACTAATACTTTCCGCATAGGATTGAAACTGGAGATACTGCTCCAGTAAGGCGACGTCCGTATAGGGTTACCCCTGAACAAAGACTTTAAATTGAGCGTCAAACTAATGAGTTAGAAGAACATGGCATCATACGTCCATCAAATACTCTTTGGCAAAGTCCTGTTGTGCTGGTAAAGAAAAAGAATGGTGAATATAGGTTTGCTATTGACTTTCGTGGTGTGAATAAGGTTACTAGGCCTATGAATTTCCCAATCACACATTTCCAAGATGTGTAGACTCCTTAGGGCAAGCTAAGTCAAGTTTTTACTCAGTTTTAGATATGGCACAAGGTTTTTTCCAAATTTTATTAGATCCAGAAACAAAGGATCGAACAGGTTTTGTAACCCATCAAGGTGTTTACGAATTCAATAGGTAACCCTTTGGTCTCATGAACAGTAGTTCGGCATTCGGTTTGGTTCTGAATGAAGTTCTCAGAGGGATCAACTACAAGTATGCACTAGTGTACATTGATGACTGCCTGATTTTCAGTCGTTCATTTGAAGAACATTTGGATCATTTGTCTGAGGTCTTTAAGAGATTTCGGCCGGCAAATTTGAGATTGAAACCAAGCAAGTGTATGTTTGCTGCCAAAGAAGTAAAATTGTTAGGGCATGTTTTCACAGAGCATGGTTTGCTGGTAGATTCTGAAAAGGTCTCTGCTGTCACAGATTATCCTTGCCCGAAAAATCAAACTGATGTAAGATGTCATTCTTAGGACTTGCAAATTAGTACAGACGTTTCATTAAGGATTTTGCCCATATTGCTAGACCTTTGAATGATCTGTTAAAGAAAGATGCTGTGTTTGATTGGAATGAATCATGTGAGAGAGCATTCAAATTGTTAAAAGAAAGGTTGACAATGGCACCCATACTGTCATTCCCTGATTTCGAACAAGAATTTCTTTTGTATACAGATGCTAGCCACCAAGCCATGTCTTACATTTTGGGTCAAAAGGATGACAAAGGTAGGGAGAAGGTCATTTCATATGGTGGTAGAGCTTTGCGCCAGGCTGAAAGGAATAGGGGCATTAGTGATGTGGAAGGTTTAGCTCTGGTAGAAGGGATAAGGCATTACCATACATATTTGGCAAACCGCAAATTCACAGTCATTACTGATCACATAGCTTTGAGAACACTAAAAGAAAATAGAATGAGTGGTCGTCTTGGAAGATGGGCTGTTTTTCTGCAAGGTTACCAATATGATGTAGTACATAAACCAGGGAAACTACACACAAACGCAGATTCTTTGTCTAGACGTGAATATGAAGCTCAGAAAGATGATACATATGATGATTGTGATGATGTGGTGATTGATCAACAAGTCTGTTCAATTCAAACTGATATGATTGTAAAAGAATACAAAATTGAGTATTTCATAAACAACTGTTCTGAGGTAAACTCTCTTAAAATTGGTCACAAAAATGATGCATTATCAGAAATGATTTGTGCAATAGACACATACGAGAATTTGGATCCAGCTCAACACATGTTCAGCATATGTGACTTAACAAATGAAACAATGAGGGAAGCTCAGTTAAGTGATGCAAGTTTTGGTCCAATGTTTGACTATAAAGAAAACTTGAAGGTGCCCGATGATAGAAATGATGCAAATAGGCTAGTGTCTGAGGCGCAGTACTATGAAATAGAGAATGGAATTCTTTATCATTTCTATCATCCCAGGACAAAAGGTCACAAATGGGATCAAGTCAAAAAACAGCCGTTCCCCATCAATTTAGGAATACGGTTTAAAGGTCATACCATGATGCTCTAAGTGGAGGTCACTATGGCATTGAAAGGACATATGAGGCAATTAGGATGAAGTTCTTTTGGCCATCAATGTACAAGGATATTAAAATCTACTGTCAATCATGTGAGCCTTGTCAGCAAGCTAAAAGATTTGTCAATCACAAAAATGCACTGCTTCAACCCATGCCAATTGGTAATGTTTTTAGCCGTATCCATGTTGATATATTAGGCCCTTTGCCTAAGACTGAGGAAGGTTACAAGTATGTTCTGCTAATTGTAGACTCGTTCACAAAGTGGTGTGAAGCGTTTCCGTTAGTTACAATGGAAGCAAAAGAGGTTGCTTGGAAATTGTATGATGAGATTATTTGCAGATATGGATGTCCAGATTCGATTTTGACGGACAGAGGTGCAAACTTTATTTCTAAGCTGATGAAAGAGTTGTGTAGTATTTTCAAAATCAGTAAAATAAATACTAGCAGTTATCATCCAGCAACAAATGCAGCTGTTGAAAGAATGAATAGTGTGGTCTTACAAAAATTGAGGATCTTTTGTAATCAAAAGCAAACAAGCTGGGCTCAACTACTTCCAAGCATCATGCTAAGTTACAGAGTTAGTCCATGCATTGACTCCACAGGTTACTCTCCCTATTATATCTTGTTTGGTAGAAAATGCAGGTTACCGTTGGACACAGTTTTGTTACCTACAGAAACGGCTGTTACATCTCATGAGGCACACCTAAGGCGCATTCTAGAAAATCAAGCTGTATGTAGGGATCTGGTCAAAGAAAATATTTCAAAAGCACAAGAGAAATATAAACATCAGTTTGACAAGAAAGCTAGTGCTGTGGAATATCATGTTAGAGACAATGTTTGGCTGTATAATCCTAGGACACAGCCAGGACTGTCACCAAAACTGACCAAGAGATGGGTTGGTCCTTTTTACATATCTGAAAAGATAGGTAAAGTTAACTACAGGCTTCGAGATTTGAAATCTCATGTGGCTATCAAAAATGTAGTTCATGCCAACAGGCTAAGACCGTATCATAACCTAAATTTAAGACCGACAAATGTCCCTGTTGAACTAGTAGGACAGGATGTTGTTCAATTAGATTTGGATCAATTTGATCAGGTCACTAACGATGAGATTATTGCAAACAAATCTCTGAATCAGTCATGCAGTGATGAGACAGGGCTGGGTAGTTGATTGCAGTTTGATAAAATTTTAATGGCTGCATATCATAAAGGACATATTGTGTACAAAGTAAGATACAAAGATTGTAAGGGTAAGACTATGTCACAATGGAAAAATGCTGAGGAGGTACCAGAAAATAGTAGGAAAGATTTTCACATTAAGTACACATTTTCTGATAAGGTTCGCAAACGACCAATCATAAAGTAAAATCAGTTAAAATAATGTACACATATTCAATGTAGCATGTTTTTACAATGTTAACTGATGTCAATATAAGACATGTACTGGGGTGAACACTTCTCCAATGAAGCAGGCACTTGAAGTAGAAAGACAATTCAAAAGCCAGTTACTTACCAAGTAAGCTACCTTACCACAGCAATTAACCATTAATGTTGGGTTAAATGTCTAAGTTAAGTTTTATTATTATATTACTATGTACTGTGTGTAAATTCAAAATTCGCGCGCGATCATTATTTGATTTTTTTTGGGGGAATGGGAAATATGGTACTAGTTTTATAAGTAAACTAATGCTTGACTTTTATATTTTTAACAATATTATTTAAGTTACTTGTGTAATATGGGGTTCTGTTAACCATTTATATCTATAAGGTTAGAAGATATATACAAGGTGTATATATGATCAAGGTGTACAAAGGGTGATCAACGACTTAAGGAAGGCGCATTTTAATGATGTATGTAGGTAGACATATATATAGGCGCAATGGAGATATATGATGATGTAGGTCTTAATTACAAAATGACTATTATGGCATATCATAATTCTTAATTTAAGTAAACCTATAGATGGTTACAGAATTAATAAAGGTACTGAAATGATGAATGTAATGAGTTCAAACTGGGAACGTCTTTAATACAAAAATGTGTGTGGCCTTGCTATATGTACATCGTTTAAAATATAATATATTGTCTCAATCAATTTAGAAAATCATGTTTTATCATGACTATTTAAAAAAAAATGGCACTATTATGCTTGCAACCAATAGGGTGGTTGTACTTACAAACTGTGTAAAAGTGAAAAGTGAAAAATGTTCATATGAAGTGACAAATATGTTTGAATATTTGTTCTGTGTCGTATGATTTTAATGACATTAATTTGACAGACATATGAATGATTATTGATTTGTTGTTATAAACATATGTACTAAAGAAGGTTCAATTTTAATGTATGACTTTGCCTATTGATGAACTTTGAAATTCAAGAAATAACTTCTGTGAGTATGTTTGTATATTATAAACAATGACTTTATTTGTTTATGTTATTTACTTTGAATAATTGTGATTTTCATATAGCTTTGCTTTGTTAATTTGCAGAGCAAATTGTTTGAGAGAGTGAGGATGTGTCACAGAGTTACAAATATTATTATATTATTATTTGATTTTTGATTGAGTACATTATAAATTCATACAATACAATAGTTACAGTTTTAAAGATATTGAATTGATTTCTGTGAATATGTTTGAATATGATTTCTTTGTCTACTGAATTGCAGTAGAAGGTTGCTTGGAACCACATGTTTAACTTGATATTGATTACCTTGTATTTACAGTCTTGGAAGTCTTCTCATGTTGAATTCACACTCAAGGTGCAGACTGTATGCTGTCTGTATGCTTATCAGCTCTAGCTATAAATAATGACTGTGACTAAGATTCTTAGACTAGGTGCTAATTAATTACAGTCTTATAGAAATGAGAAAGTAAGGTACTGTTTGTTGGATGAGAGATAGATATGATTGGTCAGTGAGATGTGTGGGTGTGACTTGGCATTAAGGATCTGTATTATCGATGGATGAATGAGAGATAAAATTGGTCAGTGAGATGTGTGGGTGTGAATTCGTTCTAGGGATGAAAGGGTTTCAATAGAGTGACAAGTTAGTTTATGAAAGAAGGAAGTGGAGGTCAGTAAGAAAAAGTTAGAAAGTGAGTTACAAGTTAGAGAGAGACAGTTGGAAATAGGAGGATGGAATTTGTTAAATAAGATCTGATAAGAATGTAATAGAGTTAAGAAGGAATGCTTAAGAATGCAATACAGGAAGATGGAATTTGTTGAAAATTATGTGAACTATAAATGAATAAAAGAGTGAAACGCAGAAAGCGAGTTATGTTATGCCATTAATAACAAGGGCATAGATTTCCCCCGGTCCGGTTACAAATAGATATATCCGAAGCTGATTGAAATCCTGAAAAAGAGACATTTTGATTCTTAAGCACAACTTTTTTGTTAATTGGCAAATTCCAATTTCTGTAAACTGCTTGGTTATTTATGTTGCTAGAAACGTGCAAATCCATCATCATAATGCCTTCAGTTTTCAAAATTCTCTCATTTTCATGAGCATGTATGCATGAATGCGTTGGAAACAGTTATTTGAAGCAATCGCTTATTATTTAAGACTAATATTGAATTGGTAAAAGACATAAACAGGACAAGTGCAACCTACAGCATAAATATATCAAGTTATGAGTCACTCACACAAAGTATGAACCACTATTCAGAATGTATGTTGTAGTGAAAAAATCACAGTAGAATATGCTAAGGGCTGCGCATAAATTGTATTTATTAGAAATTGGTATTCATTAAGTTAACAATAAACAGCTTTGACTCATTACTCAGTAAGGATAAAATCTGGAATCAATTAGTTAAGGGCCACAAATAGAAGGATACTTGCTGTACTAATATCTTAAATATACTTGGCAACACACCAATCAAGGAAGGTCTCAAATTGACACCAGTTACTAGTGCTGTATATTATTCCATACATAAATGCCTTTTGTGTCATACAGTTTATGGCTATTAGTGTCTTGAAATGCACCTTATCTGTTATCAAGGGATAAATCTCAATTTGATTATGTCTGGCACAGTATGATATTAGATGAGAGATATCCCTTTCCCAATTAAGTCAATTTTGCATGATAAACCTTATCCCTATGCCTGACAAAGGGGTGCCCCTATGCCACCATGGTCCCATTCACCCTTGGACAAACACCATGCCCTTGTTTTAATGTCATCATCATGATTAATAAAGTTGTATTTGAAGCTTTAATAAGCTTAGCAACATTTTCACAACATGAAACTAGTTTTATTTATTAAATAACAGTGTTGTAGATGAAAATCAAAATCAGTTAATACTTTTGAATGTCAATTTAGAAATTCTTTCCATTCAGAACTGGTTTTAGTACCCATTCTGTGTTGCTAATTACGCGCTTGTACTGTAGTGTAGAATAACAATAAAGGACATTAAAATAGTGTTTTGTTAATATCAACATGTGCTTTAAACATAGTAAGACAATTATATGTTCACAAATCTGTATTTTCAAAGAGCTTGTAATCCTGAGAATATGCAAAAGACTTGATGTCCTAATCATATTCAGAAATATCTTACTGACAGTACAGTAACTAAATGCTGGCGCAATCCACGGTTCGATAGAAAAATCTTCATATTCACTATCATCTTCCATCTACATCCATTTTCTTAATAAAGTTGTTGGCAATATCACATCCAAAGTGTTATATCGCCGGTTTGATATAAAGTGTGAACGAACATGTGACATTCCTATGCAACTCAATTTAAATGAAAATGGCGATTATATCAAAATAAAACTATTTTAAGCATTATTTTATTTGTATAGAACATAATATGTTATAAGGATAAAGATGTAATAAAGAGTAACATTTCCAGGTATAAAATTCACATGTCATTGGTATAAAATTAGAAACATATGTATCAACATTTAGGGAAAAAAATGTTGAAGGAAACACAACTTTGAATTGTTACTTTCAAGCAAATACAAGAAACATTAAATGTTATTGCCCTTCAGTTTCACTCAAATACATTTAATAGTTCTACAAAGCCATCAAATCCTGGTGACATTTCGTACAGGAGTTCATATTCTTTATTGACCTGCCAATTGTATTTAGTTACGGCTTAGTTGATCGGCTGATATGCTTTTCAAACTTCCTCAGAGACTTTTTGATGGAGCTGACTTGTCAAAAATCTTTCCTCTACTTATTGTGCGTTGAATGGCCCTAGCCATAGCAAAACCTCTTATTGTTAAAAAAATCTCAAGGCAGTCTTCAAGAAAGCACATGTCACTGACATCCTCTTCAGAGGAAAACTCAGAGTAAAATAATTTGTCGGCATAGTGTTGAATCATGAAAGCTTCAAGGACCTTTTCCTTAATTTCCTCTTTTGAGGCAATGTTGTGTTCAGTGTATTGGTTTTCCCTGACAACACGCTCAAATTCACGAATCATGCAAAAGAAGTCTTCACATGGCTTCTTGAGTCCACCTCGATTTTTTTTTATCATACCACACTGAAAATTTGTCAGTAAAGGAAACTGCAACAGAAGAATTTGTTAATGCTGACACTGTTTTAAGACTTCTGTCCCTTAGTTGTTTATTTTTTCTGTTTTGAGTGTTTTTTTCCAAATATTTGATAATGTACCCAGATATGTAGTATAGGACTTTGTTGTCTGAGTCACTTATTTCAGATACTTTTGCTGCGGATGTTTTTTCTTCAAGTTGCCTTCTTGCTTTAATAACTTCAGCAATTAATTCTAAAATGATAATTTGGAGGAAGTTGTTTATGTCTTTTGCACTTTGTGCTTTTACACTTGATTGTATCAAAATCACTCCTTTACTAACAATTTCCTTGTCAGTCCTTATACGGTGAACTGTTTTGAAGAGAAGTTCCCTTTCTTCTGTAGAAGATAGGTTGTTGTTTTTGTGACAGATTGTAATTATCTCTTCAAAATATTTCTCAACCTCCTTGTTCATCTCTAATTGTTCGGCGATTTCAGCCTCAATCGACTTTCCAAAAAATATTGTATAGCTCATTTGTTTGGATGTTTTTTAAGCTGTTTCAGAAGGCTTGAGGGAAGATTTTCTGTAACTTAGTAAATTCTTCTTTGGGCCAATTACTGTCTTGTCCCTTTTGGTTGTCGTTTTTCTTGTGATCTGATGCTGAAAAAACTCAGTTTATTCAGCAAATAGGAGTACTGAAACTACTACCAATTTATTATTCTATAATATACATGTCTCATTTTCTATGTAAAGATGCAAAAAGGTGCACCAGGACTTGCTTATCATACAAATATTACAGAAATTCTCTTGGCTTTTATTTTATGCTGAGAATTTACACTTAGAAAGTTTCCATACATTCCAGTTTTAGCTTAAATTTGTATACACTTTGAACTTTCTGTGTGAAATAATCATACACTTGCTAAGATGAACATTAATTCAAAGGAGATAGATGTAATTATCAGATATGCAAGTTATATCGCTTAACTATGAAATGGTTTTTCATAATTGTGAAATTTTATATTTTTCTTATAATTGTTGAAATATTTATAAAAAATATGATTTGTCTTAGCCAGTGCAGTGTGTGTACGGTCTTACAATTTTTAGATAATTATTTTTTAATTGATAATTAAAATTGTCTGTTAGGTTGATACTTATTTAATCCTTTTTTACATCAGTGAACAAACTATAGTATGTGACTGCAAATAATATGTGTTCATTATTATATGAGTCGTGTTCTGGGAAAACTGGGCATAATGCAAGTGCGTAACTGCACAGGCTAATCGGGGACGACACCTTCCGCCTTAATTGGATATTTGCTAAGAAGAGATTTCATTTCAACGAAAAATGTCATAAAAGTGGAAAGTGTCGTTCCTTATTAGCCTGTGCTGACTGCACAGGCTAATCTGGGACGATACTTTACGCACATGCATTATGGCAAGTTTTCTCAAAACACGAGACATATAATCGTTCTCATTCACAGAATGTTTGGCCATTTTTTTTTAAATATAAATTTAATAACTGTTATCCTAGAAAAAAAATTGAAAAATTGCAAAGGTCATATTTCTTTATCATTGGAGAAAACATTTATTCTGAGATATTTTCAAGAGTTTGTTTCCACATTGTTAATGCTTCAATTAAGAATTATTGAAATATGTAGATAATTGTTATTCAATTACAGCAAAAAATCGGAATTCTTACATAAATATTTCAATTAATTTTATTAATATGTTGATACAACTAAGTACATTTTTATGTCCATCTGTCTGGTCGTCTGAAATTCCATCACACTTTGCGTTTAGGTTTTGCGTTAAGGTTTCGAAAAAAGTGGAAAAAGGTGGCATAGTCTATTAGTCTTCCTATGGTGGCAAGCCATGTTTTCAATAAATAATGCTGACTGTGTAAACATTTTATTAACTGATTTTTAGAATATGTTTTGTTTTATGCTTTTAGAATGCCTAGAACACGCAAAAGAGGATCCCTTACGGTGAAACGCAAGTACCACTACATACCATCTGAACAGCCAAAGGAAGAAAACCATGTTGCCAGTGAACCCCTGGTGAACATTAAAGCTACAACAGATGCTTCTACCCAGTCAGAAAGTGAAAATGTGCAGTTCACAAGTGATCATTGTTATGCAATTGATGAAGACTCCACATATGAGCTTGACTCCTTCCAGGAGACAAACAATGATAAGCCTGAAGCTGATGTGATGGAATGTAGTTCAGGGCTTCTAGAAATGGAGGTGGAGACCACAACCTTCTCAGACTTTGCTGTGGAACTTAAACTGCAAAATATTTCATCTCAGTTCGTTGTAAAGGAATCAGAGCAATCAATTCAAATGTTACAGTTGTACGCAAATGACAGTCTGACAGCAATCAAGCTATCGGTTGTAATTAAGAGTGATTTTACGTGCTCTGTCTATGTGCATCGGAAATGCATTCCGAGATCTCACCAAATATGGACTGGACTGCCACAACATATCAATCGCGTTGCTTATGTTCTGGTGTTATTGGAAAGACTGTTAAAATTTGATGTCTGAATAGGAAATCCTGAGGTGGAATTTTCAAATTTAGTTCCCATTGGATCAGGGTTGTCCAGCAACAACTCCCCAGAAATTGTGGCGTACAGGGAAGGGGACTTCAACGCAACACATGCCAGTGGAGAGAGATATAATTCCACTATTAGATCTGTGAAATGTGACATGCTGTCCACATCAAAAAAGTGTACAGCCTGCAAAAAGTACTTTTACTTATTACAAAGCAGGAAAAATATGGTTGAAAGCAGACTAAATTCGTGCCGAAAATACAGCCACACATTTAAACATAGAGACATGACTAAACAGGAACTTAATATGAAATTAAACGAGCAGAAACATGAAATAAAAAATTTACAGAGTTGTGGAAACAAAGGAGGGAATTTGATAAGATCATCACAGCAAATGGGATCAGTTTGAAGGCAGTGAACATCATGAACTGAAAGACCTGATGGCAAGTTGTGAGCCAGAATTTGAAAAATCGTTCCCGGTTTCTACCAGTCGACAGCGTCTGTTTTGGGAACAGCAGATGTCTTTTGCCAAAAAAGAAAGACAGTCGAGGGATGCGCTGGCACCCCATGATCATTCGTTGGTGTCTCTACCTTCGACAAAAGTCAGAAACAGTCGAGGGATGCGCTGGCACCCCATGATCATTCGTTGGTGTCTCTACCTTCGACAAAAGTCAGAAACAGCGTATGATGTTTTTTCGCGAAACTGGATTTGTAAATTTGCCATCAACAAGGACATTATTTGACTATTCGCACTTCCTGAAGAGTGAAATGGGTCACCAGGCAGATGTTCTAGGTTTGTTGAAGGAGGAAGCTGTGAAGAGACACCTGTATGACACAGAGTGGAGGAATTATGTCGGTCTTCTCTTTGATGAGATAAAAATTAATGAAGATTTAGTGTACGACAAACACACTGGGCAGCTCATCGGATACTGCAATCTAGGCGATGTTGCCAATGAAATGATGCAATTCAGCGAAACAAAGAATGAGAACTAGACAAATACATGTTGGTTGTGATGCTGCGAAGTTTGTCTTGCAACTGGTGTTTTCCGTTGTTTGGTTTTGCAACGACAGGCATAACAGCCGATTTTCTGTACCCCATTCTGTGGAAGACAGTAGCGTAACTACAATTATCCCAAATTAATTTACATGTCTTGTTCTTCACTTGTGACGGTGCATCACCAAATAGACGGTTTTTCAACATGCATCGAGTGGGTATTGAATCTGTCGTATAAAAGACGGAAAATCCACACAACAGTGACCAGAACATTTACTTTATATCAGATGTTCCACATCTTCTGAAGACTGTGAGGAACAATTTTAGTAACTCACATGCCCACAAAAAAATCAAGAATGCTGTGGAGGAATGATAAAGACATTTCATGGATGCACCTAGTTCGTTTATTTGAGGAACATTGCGAGATGAACTTGTACTCTCCCTGCCCCAAGTTGTCGCGAAAACACATTGATCTGCTTTCCTTCAACTACATGAAGGTCAGTTTAGCTGCACAGGTTCTGAGCGACTCTGTTGCTCTTGCCCTTGAGGAGTTGTTCGGTCCAGAGGTCTCAGAAACTGTGCAGTTCATGAAACTATTCAACAAATTGTTTGACTGTCTAAATGTTAGGAGTTTGTTTGAAGGCAGAAATAAACGCAATGACAATTTACTGCCTTACAATAGTGTGGATGAATATAATACTTACATTTTACTTCATACACAATTATTATCATTATTTTTCAATGCTTGATATACATCAATATAATTTACACTTAGTAATATAATATTAACTTGTAGAAACTTTTTGCACAAAATGAGAACTTGTATTGATTGTATAGGTTTACAACTCAACTGCAATTTACAATATCGTTATAGATTCATTTAAATTAGATCTCATTCTACCAACTACCGCAACCGTTTTGTCTTTAGAGATTAAAGTAAATAAAAGATAGGTCATCCTGCGATAAATCATGTTGTTGTTCTACAATAAATCACACACATTTTCTTAAAAAATGTTCGAACATGTTGAATATTTGTAGGGAATCCAATGTAAATGAGACAAAGCACAGTTGGTGACAAAGGGTTTTAACACAGAAAAACTATGCTTACAATTCTCACAAGATTTATGTTAGTCAATTTATACATAATGTTTCCAACTCAGCCACACACCAATCGTCAACACTGAGAGAAAACATGTTAATGTTTTACATAACCGATACATATTATAAGAATATACTATGTTAGGAGGTACAGTTTATCTGTCAATATTTTGTTGATCAGATAATGTACTCCATCAGCACAAGATTAACAGGAAAGTTTGCAAAGCCAGAACGTCCAAAAGGGACACATATGGAGGAATGATAACCAATGACGAAGGCCAGAAGAAGAGGTGAAAAAGCACTTCCCGGAGCTACTCAACAGGCCAGCTCTTTCAAACCCACCGGAGATACCGACACCTACAAACGCTTTGCCAATCAAGTGCTGC
This sequence comes from Dreissena polymorpha, assembly GCF_020536995.1. Taxonomy (NCBI): domain Eukaryota; kingdom Metazoa; phylum Mollusca; class Bivalvia; order Myida; family Dreissenidae; genus Dreissena; species Dreissena polymorpha. The sequence continues at coordinate 32,365,622 of NC_068362.1, forward strand.
GCTCTCGCGAGGGAAGAAATCAGCAGCACCATCAAGCAATTGACGAACGGCAAATCTGCAATACCTGACAGCAAACCGGCAGAAGCGCTTAAAGCTGACATCGAGACGCAAGAAAGATATGGGAATAAGAAAAAAATCCAACAGACTGAAAAGAGGGATACCTGTTCAAGCTCCCCAAGAAAGACTACGTCAGTTAATGCTCCAACTACCGAGGAATCATACTGTTGCCCATACCAGGAAAGGTGTTGAATCGCATCCTGCTGAACCGAATGAAAGACGCTGTAGAACCGAATCTCCGGGACCAACAAGCAGGCTTTCGAATGGATAGATCGTGCCCGGATCAGATTGCGCATCATTCTGGAACAACCCCTTTAGTATAATTCGCCGTTGTATGTCAACTTTATTGACTGTGAAAAGGCTTTCGACAGCGTTGACCAGGAGTCCCTCTGGAGACGTCTGAAACACTACGGATTGCCAGAAAAGATCACCAACATCATCAAGAAGTCTTATGAAGAAATGACCTGCAGAATCGTTCATGGCAGACAGCTCACGGATGCTTTTGACATGAGAACCGGTTAGATGCAGGGCTGCTTACTCTCACATTTCCTGTTCCTGCTGGTCATAGAATTTTCTTTCCCACACCCAACAACAGATGCAGAAAAAGACAAACATGGTAGCGTGTAACTCAGCTTCACAGGGCCTCACCATCAACAGAGGGAAGAGCAATGTGTTCAGGACAAGCGCATCAAATAACACATCCATCACAGTTTGAGGCGAGGCGCTGGAGGAGGTGGAAAGCTTCAATTATCTCGGCAGCATTCTGGAAAACCAGGGAGGAACTGATGCATATGTCAGGACCCGCATTGGTAAAGCACGAGCAGCCTTTCATGAGCTCAAGAATATTTGGGGATCCAGCGAAATTGGCATCACCTACAAGATTAGGCTCTTCAATACTATCGTGAAGCCACTACTCCTCTATGGAGCAGAGGCCTAGATAACCACTGTCACCACCATCAAGAAAATTCAGGTCTTCATTAGCACCTGACCTAGAAAGATCCTAAAGATCAACAGCAGCCAGTTAAAGACGACATCCTTCAGAGACGTTTGTGGTGGATATGCCACACCCTTCGCAAGTCTGCTTCAAATACGATAAGTCAATCTCTCACATGGAAAGCAATCTCTCAAATGAAATCACCAAAGGAAAAGTAAAGAGTAGACGGCCTACAATACCTGGCGCCGTTACCTGGATGAAGATGTTATGCATATGGGCCAAACATGGGGTGGGCTGGCGAGACTCGTCCAAAACCGTGAGGCCTGGAGGAAGCTTGTTGGCGGTGCCCCAGATTGGACCACATGCGAAGATGAGATAAGATGTTGGAGCATGAAATAAATATAATAAATAAATTGTCGGTATTGAATTACATACTGGTCGCATAGCTTGTGTCAATAATAAATGTACATTTATCATACCACTACCTTATATTTTCATATCAGTGCTATAGCGGTTTATATCAGTCATTGTCTTGAGGTACGTGAAATTACTCAGACTCAACTTTAAAGTAATTATATTCGATAGAAATGAATAAGAATTAACAAATCAAACAATTTGATACCAATATATTGTTTGTTGTATCCAAAAAGCAGCAAAACTTGCAAAAAATGTATTTTACAAATAATTCAGAATCATTCTGTCTGCGAGTGCTCATACTATGTCATACTTTTCGTTACTTCATAAAGAATGTATTTGCGCTTAAAATGCGGAAGTGTGTCCTTGATCGTGTCTTCTATTTTCAATATAAAGAAGTGAAACTTCACCTGCTGGAGCAGTATTGCATTCTCATTATAATTAATTTGTTGGTCCTTTATTTAAGGCAAATGACCAATTACCAAAACAGTACGAAACAGCTCAATACGAAACACCACACACACATAGAAAATAAAGCTGGGGAAACCGCATTGGAACGGTCAATGCAAAGCATTGTGGGTTAAAAACGGTTTTCGAGCGCTAAACCTCACACTTGGCCCAGCATTATTCATATTACATATAAGTGTAAATAACCTGAATATGTTTTAATGGGTGAGAGGTAAAACAAACTACCCTATTGTTTTGTAACATATCTTCGGTTAATACTCACGCTATTTAGTCTTAGCATCACCTGGTATGTTGCAAAGATATGTAAGATCAATCACGGTACCATTTGTTTTCCAGCCATACAGTATCGCCACTAATCTTACGCAACCTTATACTATAATTCGGTTTATAATACTTCTCACATGGCTTTCGTTTTGTTGCTTTTTCTAAGTTAGTAAAGTCACTGTGTGTAGGTTCTTGGTCACCTGCCTCCGTCACAAAGAATAAACATAAGCAAACAACACCTACCATAACCTAATTGTCGCGTGTTTATTATTGAATGATAAAATGTTTTAAAAACATGGAGAGAACGTAGTGTCTGAGATATGTAGGTTTTGTTTAAATATTGTTCAAAAGTAAGAACTAATTCTATATGCTTTACATTCTTAAGAATATTGTTCGGGACAACAAAACGAAAGCATCTTAACAATACCAATAGTTATTTTTCAAGTTTACTTGATTAATCAACCAATATATATGCGAACTGTGTTGTCTACTCTTAATAATCAGGAAGGCACGTTAGACATATATGACCGGTATCTATTGTTATTCTTTGAAAAAAAAACACAACGATATGCTTGTTATTTGAAATGAATACACATTGAGGTGGTTCGGAGACAGCATGATGCCAGCATGATGCGTTTTTGTTTTCATGGCCTGCAAAAAGACAATTTGGATAAAATACGTTCCTTTTTCATTTTGAAGCAAACTGAATCTATATATTTTGTAAAAGTATATATAAGATGATTTTGTGTTTATGTTGGTTTGTATTGTGCTGTATTGTGCTGTTTTGTACTGTTTGGGCAATCGGTCACTTGCCTTAAATAAAGGACCAACTAATTGTTTTTAATGAAAATTCAATACTGCTCCAGCAGCTGGAGTTTCACTTCTTTATATTGAACAAGAAATAATAATTGCATCACGTGTTTTCGATATGAAGTTCAAACAGGCGATGTTAATTTTTAATAATTACTATATTTTGTGTCCGCTGTCTGTTCAACTGACCTGGACTCGTTGCTTTCAACAGGTTGATTAATTTCTATTTTACAAAGCAACGTACATATTTATTGGCGATGTTCGTTTCTTACCATGTTTTATTAACCTAATTCAGACGTGGTGTTTTGTGAGCAAGCTAAAGTAAAGATTGAATGGTTGTTTAAAACCAAAAAAGAATTTCTAAAATGTGATGAATAGTTTCGTGTTTTGAATATTCCAATATATAATTTTCAATTAAGGATGCTATCAACTGTTATCATAAAAGAAAATTGTTTTACAATTGCATACTTTTGTTTGTAAAAATGTAAAAAGAATATCAGTTCGACATAATCTTGATCATAGGCGTAAATGACCATAGTTCAAAATGGTCTCTAGTCGTTTGCCCTCGAATTTATTTAGATGTCCATTTTCCATAGCGATTTATTTCCTGGCCACCTTCGTTCTGTTCTAAAACATAACGTATAAACACATATTTGTGATCATTCAGGCTGTGACCCATATGCTTTGAAACTATTTTTAATCATGTTTAAGAAAATATCAAACATTTTAAAAAATCAAGTTAAACATACTCTTAAATGTATCCCTTTATTGTGTTGTAATAAAAAAGCAATTGTAATTGACAATACATATCAGAAGCACCAATATCTTGTCATCTGATAGATGAGTGTCTGGACGCTAATTATTTATTTACTTCCCCTGTATACATAAAACGACTCTCGAACCTACAGTCTGATTCTGTGTGTCTGATTCTTATACAGTGAAGTGGTCGGATAGACAAACGGCAGATAGTCGTATATTTTTTCTATTAACACGATTTCATACACTACATAAACACTGCAGAAAATTTTGTAGTGCAATTTATTAACATATAATATACATAACTATTTTTTTAATGTGGAAGTAATATGCGGAATGGGTATTGGAATTGTTGTTTTCACTAAAGCACGCAAAGGTTCAAAGCGGCTGTCACTTTTGTTTGTCGGCATAACAATAAAGCGTTTGTTTTAAAAAATACAATTTGGACATTTTTTTTCTGTTAAAGATTGTGTTTCGCGAAACTAAAACTTCTTGATAGGCTATTGACAAAAGCACACGTATTCGTTAAAGATTCGATTTCATCTCTAGTCTTAAAGGAACTGTCAACCACGAATTACGAAAACAGAAAAAATCTAAAATACGGTATTTTTTACAATAATTAGTTTATATTGATAAAATATTACGACTGGTATATTATATTACTTGAAAAAAGTTCATATTTTCGGTATATTCGGTAATAAACTTTCGCGATGTGAAATCGAAAGTATATCGCAAAAATAGGTGACATAACGATATTCACACTATAAATAACGCAAGTACAATGATTATTTTATATATAAAATATATACAATTCACTACGCATGCACAATTTGCATTCCTGGGTTTACCACGTGACGATGATGATCAATCTACTGGCGTTATTTATAGTTAACTGGTAGTTACCTGGTAGGCATACCAAGTAAAATTTACTACCAAATATACTGAAAATATGAAAATTTAACAACTTTTTTAAGTAATGTAATATACCAGTCGTGATATTTTAATCAATATAAACTAATAATTGTGCTTCGTCGTTGTGGTTGACAGTCCCTTTGACTGATAGAAAATATAAACATAAAAATCACTGGGTTTATATCATAAATTGCATTATTTCTTTTAAGAAAGACATTTTGACATGTAACTACTACTACTACTATTACTTCTACTACCACTACTACTACTACTTCTACTACTACTACTACTACTACTACTACTACTACTACTACTACTACTACTACTACTAATACTACTACTAATACTACTACTACTACTACTACTACTACTACTACAACTACTACTGCTACTACTACTACTACTACTACTACTACTACTACCACTTCTACTACTACTATTACTGCTACTACTACTATTACTGCTACTACTACTACTGATACTATTTATACTACGACTGCTACTACGACTACTACGACTAGTACGACTACTACCACGACTACTACAACGAGGAATACGTCGACAACAACTACTACTACTATGACTACGACTACTATGACTACTATGGCGACTAAGACGACTAAGACGACTACGATTCAGACGACTACGACGACTACGACGACTAAAATGACTATTACGACTACTACGACTAATACGACTACTAATACTACTAAAACGACTACTAATGTTGCAACACGCACGCTTTCCTTTATTGGATTTTTACTGACAAAAGCAATAATTATCACGTGCCTGTAGAAAAACGGTGTTAATCAGTTCTATTAAAGAATTCTGGAATTAAATTGCTACCGTTAAAACTGTTATTTCAACTTGTTCGCCATAAGTAATTAATTGCTCAACATTTGTATTTAAGTTTTCATAATTACTAATTCTTAACAGTATGTTTGCAGTAATTGTTTACAGTACAAACGTGTGATGATGATGCCCGACGTCGTCTTTAATGTACTGAATTAATTACAGTTTTTTATTCCGGAAATGGTAAAAATGTTATTCGTTGTCAATCAATCTGCGTTAAACGCTTAATTCATGACCGCCGTCAAACAAAAATATAGTCCCCAGTTAACACCGCCGTATGTATGTTTGTATTTATTTTGACCTTGCGGTCAATGATAACCCATGACAGTGCAATCACTTATTTCCAATGGGGTCCTTTGGTTTTGCTGAAGAGACAGCAAGCAGAAAAGACAGCATTGGGATACAAGGAATCCGGGTGCGATACCCTAGCTCTTTGCGAATAGATACCTTGGTACCATTACGTGCTCAGTGTATATACACGCGAGAATTACCTGGGTTTCATACCAGTACATCTCTAGTTGGGTGGGGAACACTTGAAGCATTCCTGAAATTTCCAGTGCCCCGGCCGGGATTTGAACCGGGAACCTCTGGAATGGTAGACCGGAGTGTTACCACTCGACCACCGCACCACCTTATATGCATTCTCGAAATCGATTTGTCGAAAATCACTGTTTTGCGATAAGAAAGTTTCCCAAGAATTTCTCGTGACATCTAGGTCATTACACGACACACTTCAGTGATACAGTAATGACGTTAATCGCCGAAAAATCCAATTGTTTGAAAAAGTCTGGTCGCTGTGTAAAGCATAAACACAATCAGGAAAAAAGCCCTACGAGTGTCATTATCACCTCGGGCCTTTCCGGTAAGGGTGTTATCTGTGTATACATGTCAATGTTTCTGGCGATTTATGCGGCCTGAAAACAGGAATTAAGAGTGTGTATTTGAAAATTAAGGAATTCGTTTTCTCAATATCCAATTTCATGACTTATCTTATGAAAGAATCTTATTTTTACCGTACCGGAATTATAATCGCTTAGTGCGATTTTGTCGATCGGTTACGCTAAGGTAGAGTGAGTCAATTGAATGTATAAGTTCATATTTTGATGTTTGTATCATCGTATGATGCAGAATGTCTTGAAATTTATATCCTCAGATGAAACAAATAAAGTAATGCAACAATAATTGATTAAACTTGAACAATGTTATAAATACCCATTTAATCAATGTTAAAAGTGTTTATTTAGAGCGTGAGTAACCAGGCAGAGCCGATAGTTCAATACACACCCGATAACATTCACGTTGTTTACCTGCTATCGGAACATGACATCAAACAGCGAGAGCACTCAATTGGAATTTGCAATATATAGGCAATAGGCTAACAAAACTTCACACATGCAATTCAATGAACATATTTATACACACTGAAACATTAATTCAACTATTTTTATAATTTTTATATACAATTTTACAAGTTTTTGTTATTTAGGTAATTCATTTTTGAGCAACACGGACACATAAAAGTGCTCAAGAATTGCAAAGCACACATGTTCACCATTTGTTCAAATACATTTTGGCAAATGTGTTATTATTACAGATTTGATAACATTAGCATCCAATCGGGACATGTATATCAGCATTTCCCTAAATTCACAATGTGCGGGCATAGTCCTTATGCTAGATTGTTTTATGAAACACATTCTAAGAATCATAAAAAAGTAAAAGTATTTTCTTAAAAACAATAAAAAACAATAAAGTGTTGTGTAAACACTATCGCAGTCGTTTGCATCACTTTGCAATTTATTTTGAAGTTTAATGAAGAGAACCAAAACTTTGATTAGAATAGGGATATGCTGGATGGTTTCAGTTGAAGTAAGATTTTATAATAAATTATACTTGTTTTTTTTCCTCATTTTGGTCAAGTCTGTATTAATTTTCAAGTGTAGTACTGTGAAAAAGACGACATACTTGGAGCGCATGCGTGTGACGTCATCATGACAGCCTCGTTCTTAAGGTAGCGCACCCGTAATGAGAACCTATCCAAATATAATCCAATGTATTATTTTCTTAATCAGCATCATTTCACCGAACTACATGCACATTATTAGGTAGGCTTTCCATGCTTTTTAAACAAATGTACTGATTTTTTCAAAACCACCCTCACACTCGGCTTTGTCCAGTTTATGTGCATCCCTGGGGTATATGAACGTTCCATATTTCATCCTGATTTCCATATATGGGCATGCATTGGAAAATATTAGAGAAAAAGTTTTTATATATTACTTGCCATACTTAAATCACAGCCCTAACAACCTATGTTTTATCTTGCCTTGTTTTTCTTTACAGAGATGCGATATCAATCCTTTCATCTAGCCCCTGAGAGAATCGATTTTTTTTTTTACAAATATTCTCATGCTAAGTTGTGGTCCAGGGAAATATATAGATAATTAAAAAAAAATCAAAATATTTGTATTTTATTATTCAAATGTGTTTATTTTTCCCAAAGATATATACGGTTGTCCGTAAGGTTATTAGTTGGAAGTTTGCCTGAATAGTTTATCTCGCATTATTCTCACATATATATATGTTTATAGAATTTATAAACACATGTACACCGTCACTTTGTCCATTCAACAAATAAACAAACATATTTGTCACGTACTTTTTTCAAAAGGAAAAGAACGTTTTCAGGATATTTTTATGCAACGCTTTCATTAATTGAGCTGATATTTGGTGAGTCTACTTTCATTACCTACAGATGAAGTGTGAAGTGTTTTCGCTTGCATTGATTTTAGGCGAAGTTATTGGCCTGGGACTAAGACATTATTTGTATTATAACCTTTCTCCGGAGTTTTTTTACGCGAAGATTTCAGATAATGAGCTGATTTGTTTTTTAGTATTTGAGTCTACCTACATGACTTAGGTAGCACACGACGGTAGGAAGCAGACTATTCGAATTTGCTCCGGTCAAAAAGTGAAATAGTGGGAAAGGATAGGTTTCAATGTCATATTTGAGGATAATAGGTCTTATTGTACCACCAAATTGCATTTAATCCTAAGAACATGACCATTTTCAAATGAGAAACTGTGGGGTCATGAACTCATCCCATACTTGTGTTCTTTGTTACTCAGGAAGGACAACTGCGGTAGGCATATTGGATTTTGTGTTACCTTTGAACTAGAATCGCTCGTAGGGTCACGCTGTGAATTATTGCGCAAAAAATACTAGAAAACATGGTATTTATTCAGGATTTGATGGGTTGTACTATGTTTTGCGTGTACAAATATCATTCCAAAAGCAGGCTATCATTACGTTTCATTCGTCCCCAGCCACTTTCGTACATGGTAAAAAGTTGATTTTGAAGCCCCTGTATGCGGCCTTGCAAATTCTTTCATTTTTGTCAATATAATCATCTGTACAGGTTGCATATGCTATTTTTTTTATATTAAATGTAAGTTTCAGACTACTTGTGTGCAGTGTATGTGTTTTTATGATAGTAAGGTTGTTGTTTTCTGAATTGAGCTTGATAGAGATCAAGAAGGCGTCTGCTGGCCCGAGAGAGTGTGTTTCTACCGTGGTGTGCTACATTACAGATAAGTTGAGAGTTTTGTTTTCGTCAATTAACTTTTGGCTTAGTTATTGGCCTTGTTTTCTCTTAAATACCTGCTATAGGACTTCAAAGCGCAGTAGGGGGAATTACTTTTCACACACACAGCTCTTGTTTTACTTTAAACATTCAAGTATATGTCACTACATTAAACACATTTGTTATTTAACAAAAAAGTCACATTCAATTACAAAATAGACAAGAAATTCCTAAGTTAAAATAGCTAGTATATATTGTTTGAAGTTCGAAAACTTTCAAACACCATGGTTCCCAAAACTGTGTTTGCCTTTTCCTTGTAGCGTGCTTTTTTTAAACTACTAGAATTTCAGAAAAAAAAGTGAACATATATAAAAGCATTTTCACTATCAGTATTAACATAAATGTAACATGATTGGAATCTTCTAGTTGATTATGTTCTCTTTTCTTTTACTGTGTATGCACATCTGATATTTCAGTGCTCCAGCCAAAATAGAGGGGAGCTTCCCCAAAAAGGGCACATTTCACGCTTAAATTTGGAAAATAGGGCATTTGGTTAAAAATATACTTAAGTATATACTTTGGTTATACAAAATACTTATGAAATGTAAACATTAGTGCATTGGAAGCTTTCACCAATTGTATGCTGTTCCTCATTTTGTGTAATGAAATTATAATAAATATATTTCTATCTACATTGGCGCTAAGGAAAACAACTTAGTAGCCAATTTCATAACAGACTTGGGCTAGCATCCGACTACACGCATTAGAGATATGTAGATTTCATATTTCTTTACGCTGTGTGTGTGTGTGGGGGAGATTTTGATGTTTTTTATCACCTATCATCATTGAACTGCATGTTAATCTTTCAGGTTCCAGTTTCAGCATCAGTGGCCTTGTAGAAGAACAAAGAAAACATGAAATAAATTCAGGGGTTTCACTGGGTCAAAAAAACGTTCTGATTGTACCCACTTAAATTCGTTGCTTTAAATAACTTTGAGCCAATGTTTGTCCACAATAATATTAATTAAAACAAAAATCTATATTGTCTTTATTGACAAATTTAAAGTCTAAACAATGATCAATGTCACCATGAAGTAGCATTTAGTCTGGAGATTAAAATGAAACATTGTTATTGTTAATAACAGGATAGATTTATTTTACAACATGTTATTTCAACTAATGTCAACAACGTTGACAGTTTTGTTAGGTCGCGAAAATATATGACAATATCAAAATTACATTTTACTCGCAGAGTGATAAATCCGCCTTCCAAACAAGCTCTTTATTTGTTGAAATAACGACTCTCTGCCCCTATTCATGTTAAAATTCTTCATGATTGAGGACAGAAAGTGTTTTAAAGTTCAGAAATAAAATCCAAACACAAATTTGTTCTTCCATGCCGTAATTTCGGACTGAAAGTTAACCGCATATTCGCATTAAAAAGAGATTATTAGTTTTCAAATGTTGATAGGTATTATGAATTAAAAATCACTATTTTTGCAAACAAAAATCATAGCCAAAGAATTCAGAAGTTTAAAAAAATCAATAGTGCTGAGTTTGATTTCATTCCAGTGTGATAGTGCCTAACCAAGCGTGACCTCAGAGATAATCTTTCACAGCATGTTACTATCGTCTGCAACAAAAGGCTAATTAGTGATCTGATAACAAACCATGCCCTTGGGGCTTGTTTGTTCACGATGTGTTGACTTAATACGCCCCCGGCAGTCATGTACTGGTAAGGGTGTTATCTGTGTATTCATGTCGATATTTCTGGCGATTTATACGGCCTGAAAACAGGAATTTAGAGACCAAAAGGGCATTTGACAGAAAAATAGAGGGGCGCTTTTTAAGGGGGCAAATTTTAGAGGGGCGAAGCGCCCCTCTATTTAGTGCTAGCTGGAGCACTGTATGTGTTATGACAAAGCTGATGACACACAGACACGGACTCTTCATGATAAATGCATTTTCTTAACAGTCCACTTATGTTCCATCCCACTAATTTAACAGAAACATTGAACAATACAAGGTCACAATTGCTTTATTTCATTGCCTTGCAAGTTTGATAGATCCATAATGTCTTCTTTGTTGAACATTTAGCATGCAGACAGAATGATGCATGCAGTTTGTGAAGCCCAGTCTTTGAAAGAAAAGCTTCTAAAATGTTGAACAAAAGAAATGCAATAAACATATTCATAGTTATTAACCAATGTCCCATGTTGATTGGAGTACAGTCTGATTGTTAACAGTTTGGTACGAAAATGATAGGGTACGAGTTGAAATATAGTTTACAATCACAGTTTGGTCCAAAAATGACCGAGTACGTGTTGAAATATTGTTTTCAATCATAACCTTTCTCAACATACCAAAAGAGAGATCTTTTAATATTCATGAAGAATAAGCTTAAGAAATTCCATCAACTCTGTTCATGAAATAATGCACATTTTGTTTAATTAGATTAAATGAATAACATTAAACTGAAAATTACAATCAATTAAATTGCTTTGTCAGTTTGGGACGAGATCACCTCTTCTTTCTATAACACTTAGAAAGTTTTTAGCAAACATACATTTATATTTGTTGTCACCAAATGCAATGATTCAGTTGTATATTAACTTTCCGATAGATTTTATTTCCATAGTTGTTCTCATTTCAACAAAAAAAGAACAGAAAATCTGTTTTGCTTCTCATTTTCTTTTGATTAATTGAACTGATTTGTTATTGTTTGATGAAAGCAGTGACCTCACACAGCCATGTATAGTTTTGAAAGAAAGAAACGCGGATGTTCATGTTTTGAACAAATACAACTTTTTACACAATTGTAAATTTATTTTAAGGGTTACGACTACCAATAAGATATTTAATTGATTGAAGCAAATTAACTCGAGACTACTTATCATATTCAATTAGTTGCACAATAAAATGTAGATTGGTTATAACCTATCTTTACTTTAATTGTGTTTGGCAAATGTTATCACACACTTTTGTGAACCAGTTTGCTTCATGTTTCTGTTTAGGCCTTCACTAGGCATAACTTATTCATGCCAACCGAAGGCCGTAAAAAGGAATATGAACCATAACAAGAAGTTGCAAAAAAACATATTGTAGTGGACAAAAACATATATTGTGAGAATATCTAGCGCCTTAGAATTATTATGTCACCTGTACAATATTTCTCGATGAATGTTATATTATGTAATACAGTATATGCCGAAGATTTTAGGATACTTCAAAATTCTTTGATGGCATCGCGAAAATAGATGACGAAAAGTTTTGAGTTGCATAGTCTACATCTTTAGTTTTGTCAAACTCTATATTTATGAAGGGGTCAAAGACCGCCGCTGCGAGGCGGGCTTTTGTCCATACTAATTATAGTGGTTTGATTCTCGTTTGTATATGTATTATCATATAATCTTAAGGGAAATCAAACAACATCACAATTATAGACATGAACAATTATGGACACTATACATTTGTTAACTTATAAAGGTCACAATGAAGACTGTCAAGTAAAAGTTTATATTTTAATAATGTATGTTTTTTGTGTATTTTCAGGACGTTTCCTTCATATCCTGCATCCCGGCCCAGGCGCACTCAAAGCAAGTTCAAAAATTGTAGTCGGACTGGGAAACTAGCCATTGTCCCCACAGGCTATTACTTTATTCAAAAAATGAATGATAGTTTGGATTAAAAGGGCATTATTTGTTGAGTCATGTCAGTCATGTTATATTGGAATATTCCTGATTTTGTTTTCTTAAAAGTATATAAAAGATAAAAATGACCTGCACTTGTTTAAGGTTTTCTTATTCTTTTCCAAGGAAAGGTTTATAGATATTTGCAATTTTAGACAACCAAAATTACAAAGTTAATTTATATCACTGACATGAACATATGCATTCATTTCTTTCTTTCAGATGTCCATGATACTTATTGAAACAGTTGTGGTGTTTTTGTGTGGTAAGCATTCAGACATAATTTAATAATGTATTCATTGTCTAATTATCATGATACTTTTTCAGATGATTATTCCCAATGATATCTCGGACGAAATATAAACTTGGTCATGTGATGTCACCAACTCAATCATCTGCTCAAATTAAAGCAAAATAAAACATCTACACTCACGGATAAAAGTTTTGTGTCTAATGTTCATGAAACTTTGTTAAAAAAATGTTGTAATGGTATCACATCCTAATTTTAAAATGTTTCAGGTCCTTTGAAAAACATGTGCGGGGAAGTTTTCTTTTTATCGCTATTTTGAACCTCGTTCACATAAAGTCACATGTTTAAATGTTAATAACACTTGACCAGAATATTTACAAACTTGAAGTTCTTAAGATATGTGGGCTGAGTTAAGTAATAGTTCTTGGTAAACTTTGTTTAAACATATCCCCTACTTGGTAGCTGGGGAGTTATATGGATGAAACCTTGTTAGTATTGCAAATAACAATCAATTTACAATCCGCATTCTACTTGATAAAAATATTTGTTCTGAAGATACAAGTTTCAAAACATTGTTCCGATATGTTATACAATAAAGATGCTACAGGATCAGTCAGTTAAGATTCTATTTTTTTGCAAATTGCAACCTTATGAGACAGTGAAGTTGAAGTTGGTATTATTGATTAAGATAATGGTGATTGATTCTGAAACATTTACCTGAAACATTTACAACAAACCAAATTTATAATGATATTGCTAAACTCAAATTAAATATCGCCACAATTCTAAATTGTTTAAATTAAATCTCTAAAGCATCACCCATTTAAAAACTAGTGAAACAAAACAATTTGTTAAATTCTTTTTTCCCTAGCAAATAACTTTTTTCAAGCCCACCTGAGCACAATGATCTCAAGGTGAACTTTTGTGATCGCCTTATGTCCGTTGTGCGTTGTGCAGCGTCAACATTAACCTTGTTAATATTCTAGAGGCCACATTGATCGTCCAATTTTCATGTCATTTGGTCAGAACATTTGTGCCAATGACAGCGTGGTCGAGGTCGAAATTTGTTCCAGTTGTGAAAAACATGGGCACCAGGAGTCAGGGCATTTTTTCCTTACATGACTATAGTAAAACCTTGTTAACACTTTATTGTCCGATCATCATGATACTTTTAAACTTTTAAATTGTTCAATTTAATTAACTCATTTTTATCAAAAGGATATTGTGTTAACGTACTTAAAAACCTTTGCTTGTTGGTTTTCGATTTTCTATATCTGTCTTCTCTTAAAATTTGGAATCATTAATTGAATTACCATTTTATATGTTTGATTCTTAAATATTCAATCACCTAAGCTAGTTGTATTGGTTTTATTGGTAATTCATTTTTACATTACCCCCCCCCCTTAATATTTTTATTTTACAGGGTGCCCCTGGATTTTGTTCACGTCACCGTGTCCTCGCTTCTCAATTACGTCACACGATACTTTCACTGTTCAAGGCTACTTTGATGTTTGTGTCGTCATCGCTTCTAAATTGCTTCAAACGAAATACTTTCACTGTTTTAATCTACATGCATAGGTCATTGGGTTTATAGCGTTCAATTTTTATTATATTTTCTCTCTGATAGGCGTTTATTGTTTTATTTTTTAGATCTTTTACACCCATTATTGCTGCTTCGTCCTGTATTTTCGCTATGATGATCTGAAATATTAACTTTATCATGCTATATTCTTAAATCTTTTTCTATAAAGAAGGAATGTAGTTGACACTTGTGCGTAGTTTCATTTCATCGTTCCTCGAAAAGTTGTATATCTGTTGCTCTGGTCTCTTTCCTAACATTTTGTAATTAAATGGTAATTAAATTGAATGCGTTTTAATTCCATTTTATTATTGTTTAATTTGAGTTACAATGCTATGGAGTTAAATTGTATTTAAACTCAAATGTATCATCCATATTGCTTGGCCAAGTGAGAGGTTGAGCGCTCTAAAACCGGTTTAAACCCCCAATGCTTTGCATTGACCGTTCCTAGGCGGTGACCGTAACTTTATTCTTATATGTGTTCATGTTGTTTTGTATTGTGCTGTTTTGTGTTGTTTTGTACTGTTTTGGCAATGTGTCACTTGCCTTAAATAAAGGACCAACTAATTGTATATAATAAGAATTCAAGTTTCACTTCTTTATATTAGTAACAAGATTTGTCTCAATCATATCTTGGACGAGTTCGAAAATGGTTCTGAGTGCTCGAAAAACATGGCCGCCAGGGGGAGGGCATTTTTCCTCATATGGCTATATATGACTGTAGTAAAAGCTTGTAAACACTCTAGAGGCCACATTTATTTCCGATCTTCACGAAACTTGTTTAGAAGATTTGTCCCAAAGTATACTGCATGATTTGCGGAAAATTGTTCCGGTTGGTTAAAAAACATAGCTGTAAGGGGCATTTTTCCTTATATGGCTTAAGTAAAACATTGTTAACCCTTTTGGGGCAACGATGGATGTTTGATCATCATGAAACTTGATCAGAAGAATTTTCACAACAATATCTTGGACAAGTTTGTAAATGGTTCCGGTTGGTTTAAAAATTTTGCCACCACGGGCTTGTCATTTTTCATTATATGTCTTTTGTAAAAAAAAACACTATAACATTCACACTTAGTTCAATCTTCATGAAACTTGGTCAGAACATGTGTTCTTTAATATCTTGGATGTGTTTGAAAATGGTTCCGGTGTGTTGAAAAACGTGGCTGCCAGGGAGCGGTGAATTTATCCGTATATTGCTATAGTAAAACCGTGTTAGCAAAGTAACATGTATTGTTCACTCTTTATGAAAGTTGATATCTGGGCTGCATATAACAGGTCAGTCCCTTTAAATCTTAGGTGAGCGACTTTTGGCCTTTCAGGCTCTCTTGTTTATGGATTGGTGCTAATCCCTTGATATACCGTATACGCATTTAAAATAATTCAGTGTGGGGTAATTGTTTAAAATGAAGTGCATTTTTCCTCATTGATATCTATACAACCATAAAGTTTCATGTCATGTTGAAATCTTGTAGCGTTTCTGAGATAGTCATTAAGCATTGACAAGTTCCATCAATGCATCATACAAACACAACACAAGGCAATAACTCTTATTTTAGAAAGTCAAGGTTTGTGGTTCTTCTCCACATATATATATATATATATACACTTACGAAGTTTTATGTTGATAAAGTTTCTGAGATTGAGCCCTACAACTAAAATTTGTGTGACAGACGGACAGACAAAATCAATTATATATCCCTCCGCCAATGGTGAGGAATAACAACAAGAGCTGTTTCATTTAAATCTGATTTGATCATTTATCCTATTTACATATTATGTCAGGAGTTGGATGCAATTTATCCGTTCGATATTTAATACTTTATCCATTGATGACCTATTCAATTTTGCATAGACAGTTTTTTGTGCAGCTAAGACAACCCTAATGACTAACTTAAATTGCCCAGTAGGATGTCCGAAATTAACTAAAATTTAGTGTGTACGTATACATATACATGGTTCTGCATTTGATTTGTTTTCAATTCTAAAGTAAGTCATAATAATAAGCCTTGTTAGTAAATATATTTCATAAAGTTTATTTGTATTTAAAGTTTTATACACACAACTGGTTGTAACAAGCAAAACAAAATCTGTCTTCATGTATGTTTTGTTTATCGTATATATAAACATTATTTTATTTCTCACTAAGTAAACTATCAATAGTTTTATCACAACAACATGGCAACAAATTTATCATTAGACATTTTGAACATTTGTACATACCCATATGTTGCCACTGTCTTGAAAATTGGTAAAGACAATTCATAATATTGTGTGTACATGATACCTCTTCTGAGTCCTATTCTTGGTTATGTGAGATAAAAAACTAGGTCAATATGCTTACTTGAAATACATTGATAACACTTTGTAAGTCAGATATATGACCTAATTATCAATTTTATCATACCGCCGCATTGATATCTGCCCGATATAACATTGCTTGATATATGTTTTTATATCATGGTCAACATGAAGTTCTTATATCAGTCAATGTTTGGAGTTAAGTGTGATTTGCAATTAAGTCACCAATTTCTATCAACATGAATCTGGTACAACAAAACAAACAATTTGATACCAAGAACGTACATATTTTATTCTAGTTTGAAGTCATAAATCACAAAAACGTTTTTTTTTTTTTAATCACCACAGCCCGCACTACAGAAGGTAAATGACGTCATCAATGGGGCAATAAATCTTAAATATCGATATAGTCACTGCACTCGCAAGTGTTGCACAGAAAGTCAAGACAAATGATAACTGTATGCTAATCCTCAACTATTTAAACAAACGATTGAACACGCTTATGTCAATATTAACATCATCATCAAAATTTCAATTTTAATACACATCTCCAAAATGGCGTCTCCAAACTATTTGGTGAATAGTGTTCTTTTATCAAATTTGTCGCTGCAGTCCATTCCTGATCTCCAATTCAAGACGTTTATAATAAAAGCATGTGAACTCTTCCCATTCGTAGCGCAAACAACTGTTTTTCTCTATACGATGTTTAAAATAAGCGATTATTCGTGTCGTTATTTCGAACGCCGTTGCTACATGTATGCCAACCTGTAAAAGCCGGATCAGCAAAATCAGCGGTGATCCGTACATTTTTAATATAAAAATGGATTGTTTTGCAGATTTTAAGGGAAATGTGGTATGATGAACAGAAAAACAGGTTACTGTCCCATCGTTTTGTAATATATCAGGCTCGGCACAAAGAAAATAACGACTCGGCAAGCCTCGCAGTTATATTATTTTAAGCCTCGCCCTACAAAACGATGGGACAGTAACCTGTTATTCTCTATATACTTGCACAAATGAGTATATTGATCAATTGACACAAATATTTAGTTCGATATTGGTTCAGGTCAGTTCAAAACATAACTCGCAGGATTTCTTGTGCGACAATATTAAAACAGTATAAGCAAGCAAAACATTACATGTTTACCCTATAATAATGCAATTAGCTTAGCATGTTTGTTTTTATATGTGTATCATTATTAAATTCTCGGGAGTTAAAACAAATTTACGATAAAACACATTTCTGCCAAGGGGATGCAGTTTTCCTGGTATGACATGAAAGAATATATACCAGACTCTAATTGTGTTAATTAAAAAAGTCAACCTACCCAAAGCCTCCTTTGCCTAATTTGTAAAGTTGGGCAGAACATTTGTTTCAATAATGTCTGAATAATTTAGCACGACCATTTAAATACACTCTTGTATGTGTCTATGCTACTATGTAAACGTTGTAAAATTACTCAAGTTTACATACATGCAGTACATTTAGTTAGTGAAATGTTATGGCACAAGTGCAACTGGACAGAAGGATTAAAACTTAAATGGTATACTTTGTTACGAATTTTATTTAATTTGTAAATGACAAGCCCTGCTGTTATGCATTATGTTATTTCAGTGCACGCAATCGGATGGACCAACAGCATGCACCTCAACGAAACCAGCTCGTATCAATATGGTGACCATGTTCTAATATGCTTCCTTTGGGACAACACAACACAAGCATTAGATGTGAAACATGAGTTCCCATCTAACAAAACACAGATAACGATCGCTAAGTGCGACGAAAATCGACAAAACGAAAGTGTGTGCAGTCTAACCAGGCTATCCCATGGCTATGCTGTTTGGGGACAGAATAGAACAACATACCTTGTGATTGAAGAAATGAAATATGCAACAGCTGGAATGTATTTTTTCATAGACCGAAACAATCCAAATATAAATTTAAGCATCGATGTACAACCAACTCCCACAACAGGATGTGAACAATTCTACAACGGTGTTTGGACATGTAAGTATATCTCTAAGTAAAGCGCGATGTAGTTTTCTATGAAAAATGTGTATCTTTAAAATAAATTAGTGCCCAATAATCCGTCTTTAAATAAATTATGATTGTTCTCTGGACTGATGCTTTAAGCACAATAACCTTACTAAGTAGCAGGTATAGCGTTACTCATCATGGGACGAATGTACAATTATTATTTTTTAAGATAGCAAATGCCTATTTCAAAGTAAGCAGGCGTTGGGATGTTTGATATTCATGGGCAATCCATAAACTCCACAGTACGTCAGCTCAATTTGGCACAGCTAACTACCAGTTTTGACTGCTGGTCAACGACCAAACAATGATGGAAAGACCATTGCATATAATACATTATTAAAAAGCTTTGCACACTTTCAATTGTAAACCACCATGACAAATCTTGTTCAAATGGTTTCTTAACATCATTTCACTCCGGCTCATTCTTGACTCGTATCATGAATATCATCGATTGATTCATAAAATACTTCACAATTGTTAACCTGTCGTATCGTGTCGTGACGAGGTCTATGATTTTTCATTAACTTGGGTAACGAACACATCTGAAATAAGATGTTTTTTTAGACTCTATAATGATGTGAGATTAATGTACTGCTCTTAAAAAATGCTTTTAGCATTGGTAATTAATATATTTAAATGTTTGAATGATTTTTATTGATTGTTTCATTGCAAAAATGATGTTACCTTTATATCACAGAAGGGTAATATAGTAAACAACACAAAATACAGGGAGAATGCTTATATCATAATTGTCACTGCTGCGCTGATACAGACACATTCACTCGTAATTGTAACTTGAAATAAGTGAGTGTATGTTTGTCATGAGCACATATTATTTTGTATTTCCAACAAATGAACTATTGTACATTGTATACATTTATTCCTTCATCTTGGAAAAAATGCAGGGATGGGGGCTGTCAAACAAAGCAGTCCAAGATGGATAAGATAGTCACGCTTAGTTCTTTTTGACATTTTGGAATTTTATCAATAAATTGATATTACAGTAACGTAATATTCTTCACTCAACACATGAGCGTACAAGCTTACCAGTGCGGTATGTTTTTTTTTTCCAGATAACGACGTCGCAATATCAGATTCACAAAAAGTCTTGTTTACTACTTTTGCTTCAACAAATTGAAAATTTGTTCTACGAATTTTAGCACATCAAAAATGGAGCGAACACGCGAAATAAAAATAAATTAATTTTTAAACTATTTTTTTAATTACAGGCCAGCGAACAACAAAAATAAAAAATACAAATATTGTCAATATAAATTTATGTTTTTGCAAAATAAATGCACGATATCTGCAAAATACCAGTACAATATCATTAAGTGGTGGCAACTGTGTTTTAGCTCTTATCCAATGTTTGTAAACACAAAAAATAAAATCTCCAACAGTTGTTCTGCTTACTCACACCACTTAGTCCAGGTAGTGACTACTTAAATTTAACATGGTACACTGTAATTTTCATTATCAAAGTCATAAAAGAAGCTCAGCTTCCTGTCAATAATGGTTAAATAACATGAAACAAAAAATAATATAATAAACAAAGAGAATAAGCAGTGATTTTTCTTCTATATTATATATGTTATAATATAGAGCCAGTGCCTTTTTTATTGGGGAAAAAGTGCGATAAACCATGAAATTTGAAAAACTAAGCATTAATATTATGATCATAAATAACAGTATACCAATAGTTAATAAGGCATGTTTAACTGTTGTCTAAAATTTATATTATAAAGTACTAGGGAATTAAACTACTGTCTGATAAACTCAATAACCTAATTGAGTTTATAAAAAAGTTTGGAAATTTTGGCCAGATTTTGGGAGAAAATATGTTACCTTTTGCCATTGGAAAACAGCCTATTTAACTTTTTTGTAATTTCGATTCAGCATGTAAGAGGCTGTAATTTTAGGCGAAAAAATACACACTGATGCGAAATATCTTGAATTTGTATTAGTTCTAAATATCATAGGTTATGCTATTATATCACAATTTCCTAATGAAAAAAAAACAAGCAATGGGTAGTAAACGTTTTGTATTTTAATACAAAAAAATCAATTAAATCCCAGATTCAGTAAAGTTATTTAGGTCCAGAAAGTTTCTTAACTTTCGCTCTTATGTGAACTTCATGTTTTGGGGGCATAATGTAGACCTTGGACTTAGCCATCAACAGTTAGAACTAGTAGAAGGTAGGCGTGTACAATTTATATTATACTCGACATTTTGTTTGTCCAGTTCAACGGCGACACTCAGGTGGATCTCAATGTTTGATATTTTAACTCTATCAATACCAACAAGTTTATTGCAGATTTTTACCAAACATACATGTACGCATACCGGCGACATTTCACATCCTGATGTAGATGAGGCTGAGATAAAAAAAATCATCTGTGATGCAATGACTCATTGCCCCGGGGAAAATTAGGATTTCCATTTGTGTCTTTTGCCGACAGTACTAGACAGACTAACGCCGCCATTTGTTTTACCATAAACCAATCTTATAAAGCAAAGCGTTCAAACAGTCTATTTCGTAAATGAATTCGGGTCGTTTCGCCCTTATACTTGTTCACCCCTGAGTCGTTTCGCCCTAATTCTCGTGTGCCATCGGTTGTTTCGCCCTAATTCCAGGTCGTTTCGCCTTAGGGATAATAAGAAGCACATAACAAGCAATATTCTGTTATGATTTGTTCAACGTTTACCATATTATTTCTAAATTATAAAACACCTTTCTAAAGCAAAAGAGTGTATTGAGTAACACACAAAAACAACAACAACAACACATAACAAATGCGTGTTACACATCAGATATTCAAACCAGACTACGAAATAGGTTAATTAAATGGTGAAAATACCTGTGGCAATCAGACAACTAAGTCGGCTTGTGTCATGTTGTCTGACGGTCCATACAGTCTGGAGACGGACTTTAAAAAATGGGATGTTGTGATTTCGCTTCCCATATACTGGTCCCGCAGTGTTCGGATTTTGTCCTCTATGCACCAAGTACTTTGTCGAGACGTCTCGATCTAGGTCGTCGTTAGCAACGGTAACCGCTACGATTTCTGCCTCTGTCTGCAAGTTTGGTAAAAACACGTGGAAAGGGACAGCCATCATATCTCCAGGTGGTATTCAGTTTTTTTGCCATCCTAAAATATTAACAAATTATAATCAATAAAAATGCATGCTTTGATTTAGAATCATAACAATAGTTTAATACATACACATAATACAATTATATTGAATTATATGCATAACTAATTAGTGTTAAAGTAAGAACATCGCATATCTGTTTTTATGATAAGTCAATTTCACTGAGACGTTCTCTAGACACTGTTGAAAACTAGTATTGACAACAAAACCTACCTCCGACCTAATTATTTGTCCGTACTGATCGCCTAAATATGGACCAGTGTTCAAGTTGGAAGAGCACGTGCTGAAAGCACTGACGATCGATCCATATATGTCGAGCTGTGGAGTGTTTGCGCGGTCTTTCAATGCAGCAAAAGTCTCCCGTATGTGTGCAGCTGGTAGAAAGGGCAACGCCATCAGCTGCTTCATATAGTTGTTCAGGGCCGGCTGACGTTTTTAAGTGGTGGCTAGCCACATGTCCTGTACTTTTCGCCAAACACCCTGCGTCCAGCGGAACACTCAACCCTTAATAGTGACCCCAGGAAAAACAAGTCGTATAGCCATCCAAGCACCTGTAATTAAAATGACACGGCTTTGATAAAAGAGCCGAAAGTATAATAGAAAACAGTATACCTGTACGTATAAAAGTGAAGCCTTTGACAAGATAATTAACGAAAGAACAAACCATTGGCGCTTGAAATGTTATTTTAATATCGCTTTCGATTAATTTCAGTTTTGTTGCATTATGCATAGTTCAGTGAACACTCACCTTAAAGTTACTGTCCATGAACCAGCGCCTAGCATGGCAAAGTAGTTTAAGCTGGTATTCTGTGGCGAAGGTAATGTGACTTTGGTTACCAACTCGGATGTCGGCCAGTAAATTGTCATCACACATACGGTAGGCTGTGTCGAGCTGAAAGAATGAAGAACTGAATAAATGATCAAGAAGTTAATGGCAATGCATTTGATATAAAAGCATCATTAGTTTATAAATATAAATCATAGAGATTGTCTTTTTTATTATCTGAATATACGGTTGTCACAATTAACGTCTCTTTCCCACTTGTTGTCGAAATATTTCACGGTAAATACATGTATGTATCGAGGTGTGAAATGTGATACATGCATATACAGAGTACTTTACATAATTATTTAATTAAAGGTAATTGGTATGTTAGTTAAGCGGCTGTTTTTGTGATGCAAACCTCAAAGTTTAAATCGGTCTGTTCCGCTGGCCTATTCTTGGCTCGGTGACGGTTTAGAGCCCGCTTTACTAGTTTCTGTTTTGGGGCAAGTTACCACTGTTCTTTCGGGATAAGGTTGGTCATTACATGAGTCACGACTTCCATGGCTCGCCGTTGCGGAGCTAGCTCCATCAAATCCTTGCTCTGAAATAAAACAACCATACGAACAAAGATTCCTGTTTACAATACGTAACGAAGCAACATAAATAAATCACCATTGAGACATTGCATCGAAATGAGAAACTACAAAACGGTTCCCTTTTTGTAATACGTAACGAACCACGTAAGCTAGATAAAACTAAATCATGTAATGAATAGGTGCGCAGAAACATTGTTGCTGCGGGCGAAACATAAAAATAAATATATTTTTATTTCGTTTAAGATTTTTAGGTGCGGCAATTCCGGCAAATATTTAATCAATTTGTTGTGGCCATACATAAAAACACCCATTTGTCTGTGTAAGACATTTAACCACTGAATATAAAACTGTATTTAAACTGAACATACGTCAAATGTTTTGCAGGATTAAAGATTTACTATAAAACGTCAGTAGTTTTGTGTATGTTCCCGTGATAAAAAAGACTGTTTTGTTTAATGATTCGGATGGCAAGGAATATGTTTCAAAATGGGAATAATTTTTACTATTATATTTTTTCATTGTAAACGGGGTAAATACAAATTCTATTAGTGCTTTATGTATTTAGGGGATTGGCTACATTCACAAAACGTCATGCTCATTCAAGTGTATAGAACATGTTCAATGTATTATATACAACAATATTTGTAAGTAGTTTGTGAGTGGGACTTACTAAAAACAAAAATTATCATAATGTTTCCAATATAGAAGAGCAAACAAGTGTAACAAATGCACATACATATCGCAAAATCAATGTGTGATACATTGTATGTGTTGTTCCTTTGAACAGATTGAAATAACAAGTTTATTAACAGGGGAATTGAGTTCGTCATACTAAGAACTGTTATAGGTTATTAAGATTTATCAGCCTTTGGAAAAGATAAGATAACACATAAGCATTTAAGCTATATATTATTTACTGAATCAAATCAGTTGACTACCTAAATTGACCTAAGGGTACTAAGGAAAACCTTTTATATTGTGCTAGCATTTAAAACAATATGCTAGATATGTTTTAAAATCATTTTACGACTGATACGAATAAACCAGTGTACAACGATTGGTATAGATGTATTACCGATGCTGAACAATTGAAAATGCATAAATGGCTCTTTTTTAACATTACAGATATAGTTTCCTATATAGTTTAGGTTATATTACCATTTTTAAGACACGTTATTAAACACTTGAATCAATTATAAAACAGTTTTCTAATCATCACCCTCATACACGCAGATACAGTATACCTACCTACACATAGAACCTTTGCGCCTTTCACAGGTATTTACATTGCGACGCTGGCGATATTTGGTGCTTTCTCTGCTGCGATAGCTGCCGTGGTGCAATGGTTTATATTAGTCTTCCGGTTGATATTCTACATAGTGTACTCAAAACTTCCTGCACCCGGTATGTAGTGTTTGTTATATTTTATTGTGCAAATGTGCAGCTCGACTATTTGTCCGATTTTCCAAGCTATATTACACAATATATTTGGAAGCACCTGCGTAATGCTGTGGTTAATGTAAATGTGCAATGTTTATTTATCACTGTTTCCAGCGCAGGTACAGTCGAGTTGCCATTACTGGATCAGTAGCGTTAAAAGTTGGTGCTGGTAAAATGTGTTGATACTAATATTACACCAGTTAAATAAAATATTACCTAAGCTTACTGTTAAAGCAAAAAAATGTGTTTTAAAATACACACAATATCTTTTTGTGCCACGTTTTTTTCACACTGTAATTGATGCATTAACGGATCAGTTGTAGCCAACACTAAAACTTTACACATCACCCTTGCCACTACTGGAAACAAGTGTAATTTTCTATGAGATTAGTGTTTGGTTCTTCCAATGAAGTGTCCAAGACTTCTTTAGAAGCATTATTTCGAACCCGCTGTAGCTTCTTTTACATGTATCTGGCTGGGTGTCATAGCTGATTCCCATGTTCCTATGGCAACAGTCAAGTTCACATAAATTTTGTTGCACAACGCCTTTTTGTTAGCTGAGTAATTACCATTTTGTCTTTTAAAAATATGCTTTTAAGCTAGATATAATTTACACTTGGTGGCGAGAAAAGCCAGGGATAGCGGAATGAGACACAACAGTTGTTTCTACACTTGATCTTTAAATAACACTACCTTTTAATAGCACCCCTTGTTATTTAAACAAATCTAATCATTTCGGATTTTAATTTGGAGATTGCATTTAGTACTGTTATCATAGTTTCCATTAAACCCATATAAAGTTGTATCAATACCGGATTATATAAGTAGTTGTGTACATAATCTTTCGTTGCAAGCATTTTGCGGGGATATAGGTTCAACAAATCGGCTTGTTTTGTTTTAATTTAGGTTCAACGTAAGCCTTTCATTGGTTTCAAATGAATTGTAATATGAAGCCAATAGTTTTTTTTTCCATAAAATAATACCACATTAATACCATAATATATTACATTACTTGACAAAAGTTGTTAAGTTTTCATATGTTCAGTACATTCGGTAATCAATTTTACTGGGTACAGGTACCAGGTAATTACCAGTTAATTATAAATAACGCAAGTAGAATACGCATCATGGTCACGTGGTAAACCCCGGAATGCGAATTGTGCATGCGTAGTGAATTGTACATATTTATTTATAAAATCTACTTGCGTTATTTAAAGTGTGTATACCGTTATGTCACCTTTTTTCGCGATGAACTTTCGATTTTACATTGCGATATTATATTACCGAATATTCTGAAAATATAAACTTTTTTCAAGTAATGTAATAAACCAATATAGATATTTTATTCAATATAAACTAATAGTTGTAAAAAATACGGTATTTTAGAGCTTTTCTTTTTTTGTCAATCGCGGTTGACCGTCTCTTTAAAAACATATCTGCAATCGGCGTAACCAATACCCATCAAAATGCCCAGTAACTTGTACACATTTTTTAAACATAGCAATGCGCTTTAACGTTACTTTTTAATTAAGAAATAACAAAATGCCATTGTCGTTCGTGACCCTAAATATTTATCTAACTTTAATAAGAGTAAAAACAAACCTGATCTAGATAAAGTTATTTTTTTCATCGCAATGCATCATTTTTGTTTCAGCCCAAAGAAGAATTGATGAATGGATTAATCAACAAACTGCTCGGTTCTTGGTACGTAATTATATTAAAACATATTATACTCCCAATGAGTAGTTGTTACTTATAAACACTTTATTTTGCGAGCAACGCGTGTTGGACATTGGTTAACAAAATATCAAAATAAGCCGTCCAATATCTCAACTGATTTTAATAGCGAGTTAGATAAAATTTAGCGATTACTTCAATATGATAACATGGATTATGTTATAACTTTTTACAATTTTACAAGTGTTATTCATTATCTGGTTGGGAGATACTTCGGTCACTAGAATTAAAGTCAAGGCAACACGCTGAAGTCAAATATTGCCAATCTTTACTAAATTTGCCCAATTCTACCATTTTATCAAGGGATTTTCAAATGCCTAGATGTAATTGTACATCGTTATCAGACAGGGAGGCACGTGCAAAGGAATGTTTCTGCGACCAAGGTAAGGGTCACACAAAGTTTGTTGCACATTGCCTTTTGATAGCTGTGTTCCTTAAAAATGTACCTTATTATTAAGACAAAACCCTTCACTTGCACATTTTTCCTTCGATTTGAACCCATCTCTCAACAAAATTTATTTTGTGAGGGATACAATTCAACTATTTTGCTAGTTTTTTTTTATCTATTTAAATATTGAATACAAATCATTTTATTATTTCCCCTTTCCTTAGCTCTGTGTGTTACTGTTAGATATATTTGTGCAGATATAAAATTGTCTTATTTGGTATGAAGCATGGTTTCCATTTTTCAGAGGCGCAATGAAGTTAACTTATCTTCACTCCCCAGGTATGCTTTAGTTCCATACTGGTTCCACCGCTTAAAGTTTGCCATCTGTGCGTCGTAACTTTCTACCTGGCAGGGTGTCAGTCCGTCTTTTTGCAAAATTGGATCTTGCGATTTTTATCGAATGATCGGGTGTATATTGTTGTTGGCCTGTATGTCTGTAATTGTATGTGTGTGTCCCAAAACTTTATTTCACGAGTACAACCCTGTTCTTTACATGAAGTTAAACACAACAGAATATGCTTATTTAAGGCAGGTTATGCAATATTATCCGCTGGTAGTAACATACTTTTTAGTGAAATGGGGACTGACCTAATAACTTACTGAATTCTCGGCTGGTTGATAAGCCATAGTTATGTATTAAATGACATATTATATATTTTGACATATGATATACTCCTATGTGTCAATATCAAATATTAAAGGGCAATAATGTTGCATCATATTTCTTGCACAGAGGTCTTTAATCAGGTCCCTGTCATCAAATATGTTACACAACTCATAATTGTAATAACGTACGCACATTCATATGATATGATTATAAAACAAAGTATACAAATTAGGTTAAATGATCAGTTAACTTTTTTGCTTTCATTTTATCCACACTCATGTGTGCCTTAGAGTTCGATTTTTAAACTTTATAATAAAGGCATATCTTCTTGCATATGTTTTTGCATTCGTTTTTACTTACCAAATATTTCATTTTTAAATTCCTTAATTTTATATTACAACTGATTAAAGCTAATCTGAGCACATGGTGAGCTATTGTTATCACCTTTTGTCGTGAGGCATGCGTCATGACATTTAAACATGTAAACACTCTAGAGGCCACATTTTAATTCAAATTTTATTCAAACTTGGTCGTAATGTTTATTTTGACAATATAAAGAAGGCTGAGTTACAATGTCGTCTACCTCACCAGATAAAATCTTATCTTCAAAAGCATTGTAATAGTGTAATTTCCACATGTATTACTCCATCTTACTTAATAAATCTTGACATTTGCTATGTTGAGTTTGAATCTGGGTCAAGTTTGTATTATTATGACATAAGTAGGTCGAAGCTCAGAAGAAACGCGTTAGAAGCCACGATCTTGATAAATCTTAGTCCAAATATTGATCTTGACAAAATTTTAGCTAAGTTCAATATGAGGGCAATTGCTGCAAACTAGGTAACCAAGTAAAATGTCAGAAAAACCTTGCTACCAGTCTAATTATATATTACGCGTATGTACCACGTTGGAATATTTCATCTTGAATTGTTTGCAGTTGACTGCAATGTTATTCATGATCGTTCAGTTTTCTTTTGTGTACCATTTGTGTTATCATTTTTTGGTTCGATTAAATGCCCGCTTTCAAAGCAAAAGGCATATAGCAGTCAAATTGTAAGGATGTGCAAACTATTCGGTTACAGCCATAACTTTGCAATATTCCATATGGATGTTGAACTAACTTTTCAGACCTTGCCGAAATCATAAGACAACGTGTAGAACTTACCATACCACAAAAGTGAAGTTCACACTTAGCGAACAAGCTCATATATGACCATTAAAAAGCTGGGAATTTCCTGTTTCAGCAATACATTGTTCATACCAATGAAGTGTTAAATAACAGCAAATAAAAACAATTAAAGAACAACGTGTTGCGAGTGGAAACCGTCTCCCTCTCTCAAAGGTCAAGGTCACAGTAATTTGTCAATATGCACATATGGCCATAAAACCGCTCCGAATTTCCAATACTTGCCCTAACTTGGCCATATGGTGAGGGGTCTTGTTATATCTTGGCACTTATGATTATCATAGAATGACGAATAATCGCCAGTACAATGTGTCACTCTACAGGTAAATGTCATCTTTAAGAGTTCGAATATCAACTGTGGCCATACAAAAAGCTTGTACGGACTGAAACTGTGCCATGCATCATGCCTTTAGCTCACTTGAGCACAATGTGATCATGGTGAGCTTTTGTGACCCCCTTTTGTCCGTCGTGCGGGGCCAACATTTGTATTGTTAACACACTAGAGGCCTTATTTATTTTCTGATCTTCATCAAATTTGGTCAGGAGATTTATGCCAATTAAATCTTGGAAGAGGTCAAAATAGGTTACGGTTGGTTAAAAGACATGGCCGATAGGGGGCGGGGCATTTTTCCTTATCTGGCTATAGTAAAACCTTCTTAACACTCTTTAGAGGCAACATTTATTTCCATTCTTTATGGACTTTGTTTGAAGATTTGCCCTAATGATATATTGGATTAGTTTGAAAATGGTTCCGATTGATTGAAAAACATGGCTGCGAGTGGGCAGGACATTTTTCCTTATATGGCTATAGTAGAACCTTGTTCAAATTCTAGAGACCACATTTATTGTCCGATCATCTTAAAATTAGGTCAGACGATTTGTCATAATCATATCTTAGACGACTTCAAAAAATGGTTCCAGTTGGTTGAAAAACATGGGCATCAGCGGGCAGGGCATTTTTTCTTATATGGCTATATATTGCCAAGGTAAAACCTTGTTACCACTCTATAGACCACATTTATTTATTAAATATTCTCGAAGTTTAATGTACAAATATTTCTTTGGCAGAAAAAGACTTATTTCACGATATTTTATTTGTAAAACAGTTGATAGTTTGAATTGTTTGACTTCCAATCATGAATGCACACCTAATTCCTTCAACTGACCCTCTTCAGCCACCTGCAGAGCAGCACAATCAATGCACATCTCTGATTGAACCTGGTTGTTCTATTTTTAGATTAGCAACTCGATACCTTGTTGTTCTATTTGTTTTGCACCTAGATAAGAGAAGATTAATTTTTATAGCCCCACAGTTCATTAATGAGGTGTGAAATTTGTTTGTGATTATCTTAGATTTGTGTTTGAAACGGGATTTGTTATTTTTTAAATTGGAAATATAATTGCAAGGTGAGTCTGAAAATAGTCTGAAAATAGTTCAGGTTTGTTTAAAAACAAAGCTCTCAACGGAGTGGCAATTTTTAATGTCTATAATTGTCTATAGTGAAACATTGTGAATACTTTTAGTCACATTGTTATGCCCCCGGTAGAGTGGCATATTGAATTTGAACTGTCCGTCCGTCTGTCCGTCCGTTCGAAAACTTTAATATTGGCCATAACTTTTGCAATATTGAAGATATCAATTTTATATTTGGCATGCATGTGTATCCCATGGAGCTGCACATTTTGAGTTGTGAAAGGTAAAGGTCATCCTTCAAGATCAAACGTAAAAAAATCCAAGGGAAGTAACAAACTTTAAAGGGAGATAATTACTATTTTCATTTGGCAGGTACTGATAATTTTTGCAAGGGAAGTAATATTTGTTATTAAATTCCTTTTAAATATTAATTCCCTTGTAAAAATTATCTGTACCTGCCAAATGATAAAAATAAATAAATAAATAAAAGCGGCGCATTAGATCAGTCTTAATGCAATCTATATTTTAATTTTCCTCATACTTTTAGCTCACCTGAGCTTTTGTGATCGCTTTTTGTCCGTCGTGCGTTGTGCAGGATATGACGTCATCTTTGCCTGTTTAACACTTTAGAAGCAATATTGATTGTTGGATCCTCTTAAAATTATGTCAGAAGATTTGTGCAAATGATATCGTGGACGAGTTCCAAATGGTTCCGGTTTGTTGAAAAATATGGCCGCCAGGGGGCGGGGCATTTTTCCTTATAAGGCTATAATAAATCCTCGTGAACACTCTAGAGACCGCATTTATTGTCAACACATCATGGAACTGATAAAGAGGATTTGCCCTAATGATATCTTTGAAGGGTTCTAAAATGACTCAGGTTGCTTGAAAAACATGGCTGCCAGTTTCCTTATATGGCTTGAAAAACCTTGTTAACACTCTTAAGTCCACATTTATTGTCCGATCTTCATGAAACATGGTCAACAGAATTGTCCCAAGGATATTGGGTGTGTTCAAAAATGGTCAGAACATTTGTTTAAATTATATCTAAGATAATTTCGAAAATAGTTTCGGTCTGTTGAAAAACATGGCTGCCAGAGGCGGAGAAGTTATCCTTATATGGCTAAAGTAAAACCTTGTCAGCACTCAAAAAGTTACATTTATAGTTCACTCTTTATGAAACTTGGTCAGAATATTTGTTCTTATGTTATATTGGACTGCACAGAACAGGTCAGGTTTTTGTATCTCAGGAGAGAAATTTTCGGCCTTTCAGGCCCTCTTGTTTCAATTTCTAACATAAAAATATCACATTCTCGATTTGCTTTCTTTTCATATTGTTTATAGTTAAGTTTTGAAAAGAACAGTTGAATGTGGAACTATTTGTTATGTAACACAATCCGTAGTTATTCGGTGGTCAGAAATAATGTGCACATGTAGGAGGCTCGACCGGAATACAAAAAGGTTGTGTCAATAAATAATTTGTCTTTGATAAAATGCGTTAACAGCAAAAATGTAAAATCAGCAGGATAAATCTAATATATGGTTTGTGCCTAGATGGGGAGAGTTTATCCGGTTCGACCTGGAAAAAATAAAGCTCGCTTAAGCTCGCAATTTGTAGCTCACTTGAGGACAATGTGCTTATGGTGAGCTTTTGTGATCGCCTTTTGTCCGTCGTGCGGCGTTAACATTCGACATGTTAACACTCTAGAAGCCACATTTATTACCCAATCTTCATCAGATTTGGTCTGAAGATTTATGTCAATGATATTTTGGACGAGTTTGAACATTGTTCCAGTAGCTTTGCTGCCTGAATCATTTTTTTCTTATACGACTATAGTTAAAGCTTGTTGACACTTAGTGGTCACATTTATTGTCTGATCAACATGAAACTGCGTCAGAGGATTTTTCCCAATGATATCTTGGAAGAGTTCGAATTTCTTTTCCTTTTATTGCTATACTAAAACATCGTGAACACTCTAGAGGCAAAATTACGTCCGGTCTTTATGATTTGCCGCAATGATATTTTGGACGAGTTTGAAAATGGTTCCAAAAAGTCACATTTATTGTCAAATCTTCAATAAACATGGTCGGAATACTTGATTACTTGGAAAATGACTCCGGTCTGTTAAAAAAACATGGCCTTCAAGGGGTAAGGAATTTATTATAATATGGCTATAGTAAACCCTTGTTAGTTATAGTTATAGTTCACTCTTTATGAAAATTGGTTAAAACATTTGTTCTAATGATATGTAATCTCAGGTAAGCGATTTTGGGCCTTTCAGGCTCTTTTGTTTACTTGTACTTGTCTAAACCCCACCGGATAAACTATCTTAAATCTGTACCAAACATATATTCTCTATATTTTGAATTACTTTTCACAAATGCTATTCATCATAAGACGACGTGAAGCGTGCTACACTCGTCTTCATACCAAAAGTTTTAGGTCACATTTCAAAAATTAACTTTCGTATACCCCGCCATAGGCAGAGAAATATTGATATAATGTTGTCCGTCCGTCTTTCCGTCCGTCCGTCCGGAGCCATATCTTAGAAGTGCTTAGCGGATTTCATTGAAACTTGGTATGAGTATAATATACATATGGATAAGAGAATGATGCACGCCAAATGGCATTGTACAACATCGTTTAATAACAGAGTAATGGCCCTTTGTATCTTGAAAAAATGCTTTTTAATATAAGCTTAGATCTTTATCTTCATTTACACATGAGCCAGAGTCATAGTTGTTCCCAATCATCTAGGAATGCTATTCAATACCCATAATCAAAGGGGCTAAGGTCACACATTTGATTAATTATTAATTATTTAGTCATTCCTTTACTATGCCATCAAACTTGCCATAGTTGTTGTCAATCATCTGGGGCTGCTGTACATTCAACACCCAAAGCCCTATTGGCTTAGTTCAAGGTCACACATTAAGGTCAAAGAGCGTCCTTCCGTCGAGACAACTTTTGTGTCCAGAAGCATATTGGCGGGGGATATCAATTTAATGAATTTGCTTGTTGTACTTAACTGTGTCTTTCAATAAGTTGTTAAAAGATCACTTGCCACTAATTACAGCCATAAGGGCACGATATTTCATGTGTAAAACATGTTTTCCTACTAACAATGTAGGGGTCACGCTGCAGCGTTTATCATGTTTGTGCCCAAAAAAAGGTATCATTCCGATCCAGTTGCGTTGATTATTTGCCCTAATCTGAAGTGCAAAATGAACGAATACGAAATAAAAATATGTATACAAAAGCTGTCATAAGATGCTTTGAATTAAGACTGTATTTTTCGCACTGTAATTGAAAGAATGCATCATGTTGAGTGTGAAAAATGTGCATATCTCATCAACATTACTTTTGCTTCTTTACTGTTCTGCACTGCATCCATTTGTGTTTTACTTCGAATTAAATAAAGTGGAGGTACAACTCTTTACGCCTGCAGTGTAGGTCATTGCTCTCAGTGGTATTTGAGATTGATGTAATTAATTGCGTAACAACAGGTAATATTGGTCGATGTCAAATAATAATGAAATTCACATACTGTCGACATTATGTGATAATTGTTACTCATACCCTTGTACCATGGCTTGTCTGCACCGTTTATTCACCTTAAATAATAATATGCTGCGATGTTGATATTTAGGAGGATATTGCATTGACATTTATGATATCAGCACCACTTGTTAAAGAGACTGTCAACCACGAATGACGAAAAAAGAAAAGTTCTAAAATAACGTATTTTCGTACAATTATTAGTTTATATTGATTAACATATCACGACTGGTATATTACATGACTTGAAAAAAGTTCATATTTTCAGTGTATTTGGTAATAAAACTTCGCCATGTGAAATCGAAAGTACATCGCAAAAAATAGCTGACTTAACGTATACTCACTTTTATATAAATAATGCGAGTAGATTGATCATTTTATATATTAGATATATACAATTCACTACGCATGCACAATATACATTCCTGGGTTTTCCACGTGACGATGATGATCAATCTACTGGCGTTATTTATAGTTAACTGGTAGTGACCTGGTAGACATACCCAGTAAAAGTTATTACCAAGTTTACTGAAAATATGAAAACTTAACAACTTTTTTCAAGTCATTTAATATACCAGTCGTGATATTTTAATCAATATAAACTAATAATTTTAAAACAATACGGTATTTTACAACTTTTCTTTTCTTCGTCGTGGTGGTTGGCAGTCCCTTCAAGAACATATAGCTTTGACATGCATTTAAAACCCACACTTCAAGCTCTCTTTGACTAAAGATAATATGGGAGGGTGGTTAAAGTAATATTAATTTCACGCGTTTCAAAGTAAAGCGTGAAATGTTTGTCTTATACATTATAACAAGTTTACAGTAGAACTATAATAGATTTCTATTAGTCAGTTTTTGTGAGAGGAAACTATGATTAAGTTTTAGGCCATGCTTCTGGACGCTCTCACTTCGTTAACATCGATGTTGATATCAAATAAGTATTGTGTATTCATGGTTTTTTTCACAAAAGAACAAAAATTGTCTGTTATTGTTTAAATATGCAAAAATGTACGTTAAAGATAAGATAAATGCTTTTTTGAATGACGCCTAATATTTAGTTCGTGATCTGACAAATGGGCACAAGTTTTCTGCGTTAACCATCTCTGTTTTTAATGGTCTGTCAGTTCACACTAAGAATTGTGTATACACGTTTTCCACAAATTTAATGTATTTGGCTTATGTTTGCCACTCTGTTGTATTCTCGCTTATTTGTCGTCGCTGCACTACACCAAAAATAAAGAACTCGTCTGGAATTGCATAGAAATCGTTGTTCTGTACAGTTAACGGATATAAAGCACATACTTGGTATATAACAATGTAGAATAATGCCTCCTTTGAACTATTCAATTTAAGTTAAAAATTTGTGTTACACATTAATATTTATTTGCGGTGAACAACGTGATGAAACTTTGAATATAGCAATCTTTAATGGAGAATCTGTATGTTTGTTCAGTTCGATCACTGAAAATAATGAAGATTTTCTCAGCAAAACTTCGGTCTTAAAAGAAGCTTTTTATCCCCACGCTTTGGTAAAAAGCGTGGGGATATTGTATTGATCTCCGCTTTTCTGTTCATCCGCTTGGCCACTATCTCCTCCTACACTATAAGCACTAGAATCTTGAAACTGGCACGATTGGTAGCTATGAGCATATTGCGACGCTGAAGGCGACGGAATTTGTATCTGGCCGCTGGGTCAAAAATATTGTTAAATAAATGGGTAAATGGGTAAAAAAACTCATTTTACTTACAACATGTGACGCACATGATACTAACTTTTGACCCAGGGGTCAGATCAAAATTCCAAATAGTGCACCGTCGCACATATGCTCATAGCTACCATGTGTGCTAGTTTCAATGTTCTATTGTTAATAGTGTAGGAGGAGATAGTGGAGAACCACGCACACCCGAAATTTTTAAATGGGTAAAAACACACTCATTTAACTAACAACATGCGACGCACATGGTAATAACTTTTGACCTAGGGGTCAGATCAAAATTCCAAATAGTGCACCGTCGCACATATGCTCATAGTTACCATGTGTGTAAGTTTCAAGATTCTAGTGTTAATAGTGTAGGATGATATAGTGGACAACCACGCCCACCCAAATTTTGTTTAACATAACTTCTTCATTTATTCACCAATTGACTTCAAATAAATACTGAACATCTCTTATGACAATACGGTCTATCTCGACAATCCATGTCCAAATTATCCACCTCAGAACCATTGATAAAGGTAAAGGCAGCTTGGTTCCCGTCCTATTTTAAATTTATCAAGAGGTAAACGGGTACTACTTCCCCGTACCCCAAAATTTAGTTTCGTATCCAAAACGTTTTGTACCCAAATTTTGTTTCGCACCAAAAAATTTTGTTCGCACCAACATTTGTTCGTACGCAAAAAAAATTTCGTACCAAATTTTTGATTTGTACTTCAATTGTTTTTCGTACCCAAATTTTTATTCGTACCCAATTTTTTAGGGGAGCATAATTTTTCGTACCCAAAATGTTTGTACCCAAATTTTTGTTTGTACCCAAAATTTTGTTTTAACATAACTTCTTCATTTATTTACCAATTCACTTCAAACTAATACTGAACATCTCTTACGACAACAAGGTCTATCTCGACCATCCATGTCCACATTACCCACCCCGGGGCCCCACCAACTTAGGCCTGGCCCACCCAAAATTGCCATTTAATATAAAATCAATGTGGCCTGGGGATACGCGTCGGCTTCTGCCTCGCCACTTCGAATTATGCTTGCATGCTTATCTAGCACGATTTCATTCGGTTCATTTTCACTGTCACCAAAATTAGAAAAATTAGTTCATGTCAATAACTGTAGTTTGATTGAAGGTATTTTGCTGTGCTATTTTCTGTAAGAAGTGTACATGTAGAGTGTTGTTAGGTATTCTACGTGAATTGCTCAACATTGTTACTTCACATTAAAACTGTTCCTACATATTAAAAACACACAATGACGTTTGGAAAAAAAAATCATTATGTTTTCCTGCCTATTTAACGTTTAATGACATGGAAATTTCTTGATGAGTCCTGTATGAGCAAATGAAATGTGAAAAATTGACAAGACAGTCTAGATTTAGGATTTTGCAGCCAGGGAAATTCATTCCTTGCTATCGAGTAATGTTTTTTAGAATTCCCAGCCCAGGGTGCCCACATTCAAATGTTTATTTGTGTGTTTCAGAAGGACATGATCCACCAAATGACGGCTTGGTGTAAAAAGGGTATATTTAATAACTTAGTCTCTATCTCAGAACATGTATTTTTGCCCAACTACATTTCAATATGAAAAAACATTTTTAACACATTTGGGTGTCGTTTTCACATCCACATTGTCTCGTCTGTCTTTCGGTCTACCCGTACATCAGTCTAGACATATTACTCCAATAAAAGTATCCAATATTTAATAGCAACGGGGAAATCATGTAAATTCAAATGGAATCGCTATATGTACTTTAAGGTCAAATTTCAAACCTAATCGCTACTTTTCTGTCAAGTTCCTCATCAAATTCGTGTTAATCATAACTGCATCAAACTAAGCAATGCTAATTGCAATAACACACTTCATTAACATGGTACATTTTGCTCGGGGTGTTTAATGTTCCATTGTTAAGCCAAGTATGCTTAAACAATAAGTACAAGTGAATGAATGGCCAGTAATTTCTTACTTATTCAATTGTTCAGTGCTTTTGTTTTTGAAAATGAAATAACCTATACAAAACCATGTTTTCTTTACAGATCAGTGTACCCCAAAAATTGAGACATGCTTTACCCACCACGTTTTGAAGAAAATGTGTTATGTCTTTATGGCTGAGTTGAGGACAAATGGATGATAGTCGTGTTTGGTTCTGTCTCTTGTTTGTATAACCTTTTATATTACTTGCCATTTTATAGAACTTCATATGTATATATATGAGCACAGTGCTCGTGGTCAGCTTTGTTGATCACACGTAGTTATATGCAGCTTCACTAACTAGCTTGTTAATATTTTAGAAGCTACATTTATTGCCCAATTATCATAACACTGTGTTAGAACATTTGTCCGAATTATATCTTACGGAGTAAGAAACTAGATGACGTGAGGTTAAAACTAGTTCAACAGATGCAATTATATAAAAAGCGTGTCAATACTTTAGAAGTCACATTTATAGTCCAATCTTCATCCTGTATCCATATAACTTGCTCATAAGAATTTTTTAAATGATACCTTGATACAGATTGAATAGTGCTTCGGTGTTCTAAGACATGGCTGCCAGGGGCACGCAGGTTTCCTTATATGACAATAGTAAACCCTTGTGAATATTAAAAGCACTTGAGTGCTTTCTAAATTAACCATGGAATTTGCTTGGAAGCTTTGCTCTGCAATTAAGAAACCATTTAGTTGATATAAGGAAAGATTCTACACAATACCAATTCATGCTCTTAATTAATTTAATGAATCCTATGACATTTATTATCTGAATAAGTCATATAAATAATAGTTCTCCCTATGAAATATACAAGTAAAAGTGCGAAAAAAGATTGTTGTTTAGTTTGTTACTGAAGAGCATTATTATGATTGGTTTGTTATGAATAGTACACACATTTTTTATGCTATCGGAATACCCTTTACTTAATTTGCTCAAACGTTTATGTAATAACATTTATTTTTGCAGTATATCAATTACGGGAGAAATAATTGTTTGTAACTTGAATTATGTTTGAACTCCAATCATGCAAGGTCTTCAAAACGGAAAGACATAATCACCCATCATTTTAAGTCAGTCAAAGCCCAGAAGCTGGGGCTAATTAAATTATCGATATTCTGAAAATGGAAATAACTGAAATAAAACCAAAAAAAATGTTCAGACAATAAAACACTCTAATAAGCAATCATGAATGGAAGGTGATTTGTCTTTCATCCTTCACAATCAATTATGATGCGCACGTTTTAAATGGTTAATAAACAGGATAAATAAACGTGCAATCGGAACGAATTATTCACTCAATTTAATGACTTGAAACCTCTTACAAGTTTCTATTGAAAAGTAGCAGACAGACAATAGAACACGGATTTTGGAAGTTCGTTTAGCTAATTGTTTCCAAAACAATGTTTCCTCATTGTAACACGGGACATTTCTAATATATGCAAAACATTTGGTAGTAAATACAAGTTTTATCAATACAAAACTTTAGTTATACAAATGCAAAATGTCATCAGAAATGCTTTTTTGAAAAAATAGGTAGCATATAAATGCTGCATTGCTATTAAATATAATTAATGAATACGACGCAAAATGGACACATGTGCTTTATGAAAAACAACATCATGCTCGTAGATCGGAGCCCGTATGAACATAATAACTGATGTGTGTTGGTTTCATTTTTGTGTTATAGCTCCTCTAAAACTTAAGTATTTACTTTGTTCAAATAACTTTAACATTGATTTTAATATTTTCTCTATGACGGGCGTTTCTTCTTTGATTTATTGTTATGCCCCCAAAGGAGGGCATATAGTGATCGAACTGTCCGTCTGTCCGTCACACTTTGCGTTTAAGTTTCGAAAAATGCTCATAACTTGTATGTCGCTTCAGATAGCAACGTGATATTGTCATGCATGTGTAACTCATGGAGCTGCACATTTTTTAGTGGTGAAAGGTCAGGGTCATCATTCAATGTCGAAGGTCAAGAAAACAAATCCAATGAGAGCAATAAGCTTTAAAGGAAGATAATTAACTGTACTTGCCAAATGAATAAAAACTGAATCAATCAAAGAGGCGAGTAGGGGGCATTGTGTTTCCGACATTATTTTATTTTATTTTTAAATTTTGTTTAGCTGTCACATAAACCACCAAGCTTTGTTATATGGATCTTGTGCATCCTGTATTTGCACGATGATGATCTGAAATATTAACTATATGATGCTATATTCCTAAATCTTTTTGTAAAAATAAGGGATGTAGTTTAGACTTGCTCGTAATTTCATTTCATCGTTCCTTAAAAATGTGTAACTCTATTGCTCTGGTCTCCTACCTACCATTGAGTAATTAAATGGTAATTAAATTGAATGCGTTTTATTTTTATTTTATTATTGTTTAATTTAAGTTGCAAAGCTTTGAGGTTAAATTTTATGTACACTTATATGTATTACATGAATACTGCTGGGCCAAGTGTGATGTAGGGCGCTCTAAAACCGGGTTAATCCCCCCCCCCCCCAATGCTGTGCATTGACCGTTCCAAGGCGGTTACCCCAGCTATTCTGCAATGTGTGTATATATCTTCGTATTGTGTTGTTTCGTACTGTTTTGGTAACTGGTTACTTGCGTTAAATAACGGACCAACACATTGTTTATAATGAGAATTCAATACTGCTCCAGCAGCTTGAGTTTCATTTTCTTATATTGAACAACTGTCTCCAATTCTTATATAAGAGTCATTTATGTTTGATACATTATCATGCTGCAATATATTTCTTTTTAAAGTGTGCATAACTTTCGAAGCGGTAAATGCATAGCCTAATTTACTTAACTGTCAACCCTGACTTGTTATGGATATTTTACGCTTTAACCTCTGTAAAAAAACATCTTCAAATTGAAATTCCCTATTTGAATTTTGTAATGTAGTGTGTGTTCAATTTGTATATTTTAGTTATGCTCGCATGCGATGATTAAATTCCTAAAATGTCGATGTTGATTTAGTTGGTATTTTTTTAAGCTCACCTGATTGCTCAGGTGAGCTTTTGTGATCGGTCTTTCTCCGTCGTCTGTCTGTCCGTCCGTCCGTCCGTTCGTCCACATTTGTTTGTTAACACTCTAGAGGCCACATTTCCTGTTCGTTCTTCATGAAACTTGGTCAGAAGCTTTGTCCTGATGATAACTCGGTCGAGTTTAATACTGGATATTGTCGGGTCAAAAACTAGGTCACTAGGTCAAACAAAGAAAAACCTTGTAAACACTGTAGAAGTCACATTTCATGTCCAATCTCCATATTACTTTTCATTTTTTTCTCTTTATTATATGTTGGTTGAGTTCAAAAGTGGTTCCGGTCCGTTAAAATACATTGCCGCCAGTGGGCGGGGCAGTTTTCCTTATTTTGCTATAGAGAAACCTTGTAAACACTACAGAGGCCACATTTCTTGTCCGATCTTCATGAAACTTGGTCAGATGATGTTCCCCTATGATACCTTGATCGAGTTCGAAACTGGGTCATGCTGGGTCAAAACTAGGTCACTAGGTCCAAAAACAGAAAAATCTTGTTAACACTGTAGAAGTCACATTTCATGTCCGATCTTCATGTAACTTTGTCAAAATGTTTGACTTAATAATATGTTAGTTGAGTTCAAAAGTGGTTTCGGTACGTTGAAAAACATGGCCGCCAGTGGGCGGGGCAGTTTTCCTTATTTAGCTTAAGAGAAACCTTGTTAACACTTTAGGGGCCCCAATTTTTGTCCAATCATCACGAAACTTGGTACAAACATTTTTTTTATTTATATCTTGGACGAGTTTGAAAATAGTCTAGATCGGTGAAAAAACATGACCGCCAGTGAGCGGGGCAGTTTTCTCTATATATAGTGAAAACATGTGAACACTCACAAAGTCAACTTGTTGGCCCAATTTTGATGAAATTTGTTTCCTAGATACGAGAGTTGAGTTCGAAAATGGTTCCGGTCCGTTGAAAAACAAAAACCTTTTAAACACACTAGAGGCCATAGGTTTATTCCAATAATGATGATACTTGACCAGGAAGTTTATCTTTATGATATCTAGGCAAAGTTTGCCATTTGGTCATGTGGGGTCAAAATCTTGGTCACGAGATCCAACTCTTACAAAAACACATGTAGCATTATCATTACTTGCAAATGTTTGCATTGCAAAAAAACCCATGCAAATGGGCAGTACTCAATCAGAATTAATCATATGCTCAAACTGCAAAAGTAAACAGAAGAGAACCAATCTAATATGTTCTAGAGTACTGAATTTTCAACTAGGAAATGAACATGAACATTATGGATTTTTGTGACGTCATACGACCGACTTTCCCAGTTGTAATCTACATGCATAGGTCATTGGGTTTATAGCGTTCCATTTTATTTATATTTTCTCTCTGATAGGCGTTTCTTGTTTGATTTAATTATTTTTATTTTTTTTGCAGTCACATAAGCAACCAAGCTATGTAATATGGAATTTTTACACCCATTTTTGCTGCTTCTTCCTGTAGTTGTGCGATGACTATCTGAGATATTAACTCCATGACGCTATATTCTCAAATCTTTTTCTATAAAGAAGGAATGTAGTTGACAATTGTTAATAGTTTTATTTGATCGTTCGTCAAAAAGTTGCAGCTCTGTTACTCTTGTATCTTCAATGCAATTGAGTAATTAAATAGTAATTAAATTGAATGCGTTTTAATTCCCTTTTAATATTGTTTAATTTCAGTTACAATGCTATGACGTTAAATTTTATTTACACGTAAATGTATTATGAATATTGCTGGGCCAAGTGTGAGGTTGAGCGCTCTATAACCAGGTTTAAACCCCCAATGCTTTGCATTGACCGTTCCAAGACGGTGACCACAGCTTTATTCATATTTTCTGTTTATGTTTGTTTGTATTGTGCTGTATTGTGCTGTTTTGTACTGTTTGGGCAATCGGTGACTTGCCTTAAATAAAGGACCAACTAATTGTTTTTAATGAAAATTCAATACTGCTCCAGCAGCTGGCGTTTCACTTCTTTATATTGAAAATATCAATTATTCTAAAACTTAAGTTACGGTTTTTGAATCAACTAAAACCTCCAAATATAGATTCTACATTAATAACCAATTTCTTCAAAAAATCGAAGAATACAAATATTTAGATGTTGTTTTTATGCTTATCTGGAAAGTTTACAAAATGTAGAAAAAATCTCATGGAACAAGCCAATAAGGCACTGTTCCACCTATGCAGTAAAATAAAGAATATGAATTTACCAATTGCCTGCAAATAAAATTCTTTGACCAAACTAAAGTCCCTATTTTGGCATGAAGGTGAGGTCTGGGGATATGAGAACTTAGACATTATCGAAAATGTTCACTGTTCTTTCTTACGAAGAATTACCTAAGTCAAACAATCTACGCCAACATATTGCTTATCGGCAGGATTGGAAGATACCCGCTAGATATAGTTATTAAAGCAATAATAATAAAGTTTTGGAAGAAGATAAAAACAAGTAAACACATTAAATTGTCGTGTTCGGTGTATTAATTAATGACCAATTCAAATATGGACAATAAATGGACTAACTGTATTTCCAGCATCTTACACTCTACTGGTCTTTCATTTCTATGGATACATAAAGATAACATTTCGACAAATAACATATGTGTTGGAATGCACAAATACAATGTTCATCTAAAGGCAAAATGTTCGGATTATTTAGAAGTAAATACCAACTTGGAACACTATTTAATATCCTAACCACAATCACTTCGATTACGTATGCTACAGTTCCATACCGGCAACATTATAATCCCGATTGAAACTTGCCGCTTCTCTCACAACTTCACATCTCATGAGAATCGAAAATGTAAACGCATTTATACAAACGATATTGGGGACGAAATGTATTTCCTTTTATTATGCCCTAACTTCAGAGAAAAGAGAACACACTCAATCCCTTATAATTATACGCTCCGCCCAAACGTCATTAAATTCTAGGCTTTGTGCACTAATAATCCTGTCACACTTAAAAACTCAGCTATTTATAAAACACTTAATCGATGCGTTTCGGCGCTCGTAGATTAAAACGTTGCAAACAATGAGACACACTATTTCCTTTGAGAAGTATACCTTTAATGCTTTAGTTTTAATGACCAACATTTCAATACATAACTTACCTTCATATTTAAATTTTTGCATTGGATATTGCAAAAGTCTAAACTCACTACTCATTTGCATATACATATACACTTGGAGACTTTTCTAACTCTAAACGTAGTCAAATCAATATAGCTCCCTGATTTTAAAACGGATTTTGTTGAAATTTTGACTCAGACTAATTCAATACATGTCCAATACTTCATGTGAATTTAATTGAATTTGATCAACATAAGAATGTCAAATATAATAAACTAAATCACTGCAAAGGTAAAATTCTAAAAATCGTGCAACGTGCAACGTAACATAATAATGTGAACAGTAAAACACTTTATCTTACACGTCCTAATGACCGACCGGTTTGCAACTTTACGCTTCTGAATAGTCATGCGAGTCATACTTTTTTAAATTAATGTTATGTTTTCCTGGTGTAAAAACCCATCTTGAATGATGACATTGAAATTAAATTGGAATTTTATAGCTTTGTATTGCACTTGAAGACTTTTTTAACGCAACATTTTTCAAACTGAAATATCTCGGCTATTAGTAAATATTTTGATTTAAACGTGTACATGTGATGACTATACTACAGTTTTTGCAAGCAAGCGATAAAATAATTCATCCTAGACGATCGGATGCTTTAGCAAGTGGGGAAGGTAGCCTGCAAAGTGTCGATTGCGCTGTTGCGCTCCTGAATTTTTATACGAGAAATTTTAATTTTTCAATTAATTTTTTGTTTCCCTGGTGTATCAATCCACCTTAAATGAAGCATTTGAAATAGAAGTATATTCATACCGCATTTAACCATTCCCACGTGCCAAAAGATTAAAATACACCTACCCAGTGCAAAAGCGCCCGATTGTCTAGGATGAATTATTTTATGGCTATCTTGCAAATAATATAGTTGTACAGTAATAACGCATACACAAATCAACTCGATGAATAGTTCTTTGCTCTTTATTCAACTGTTACCATAATGTTTCCCGGTCCATATAATTCTTTAAATTAGTTGTTAATGCAATCTGTTCAAGTCCATGTAATTCTGCAAGTAACTAATAACGTTTCTAAGACATGACAAAATCCGGACAAATCCATCCGTAAAGGACACAGCCTCCACCTGGGGTCCAAATGATTATCCTCGTTCGTCTCTCCTATGG
This sequence comes from Dreissena polymorpha, assembly GCF_020536995.1. Classification (NCBI taxonomy): domain Eukaryota; kingdom Metazoa; phylum Mollusca; class Bivalvia; order Myida; family Dreissenidae; genus Dreissena; species Dreissena polymorpha. Next base: position 32,410,448 of record NC_068362.1, read on the forward strand.
GTTTAATCCTCCCCCCCCCCCCAATGTAGCCCTTCTTATATACATGTATCGTTAAAAAAACAAGACCATTTGGTGGATTATACTACTTCGTTGAACGTGCATATACTGGCGTATTTACCATCTGGATTGTGCACATACACAAGAACAATTTACTATGTAATATTGTCATGATCTATAATTAAAACAGACCGCCAAGCAACTAATTAGTTATAAAGCTAGATTGACGTATAATATCTTATGCGTTATTGTAAAGCCAGCAAAGAAGTGTCATATAATAGGCAACTTAATTACATGTTGACAATGTAAACATGGAAAAAAAATTATGTAACACCTAATGGTTCATAACTTAAATTTACGCTTCTTTCTAGTTTATCGTTGAAATAACCACTATGATACTGACTCTCTTCTGGAGAATTTTCACACAAAAACCACCTTCCCACATTATTGACTATAATTTATTGTGTAAACTACTGCGTGTTTGATATTTGTGTTATTCAGTTATATATAAGCTGACACGTTATTACACAATATAACATGTGAACACTAATAAAGTAGTGTTCTGTTCTAGAGATAGGGATTTGCCATCAATTAAAAAAAAAAACATTAGTTAAATAATTTGCACACTGATATCGTGGTTAATATTTCATCCTCGATATCGCTGTCAACACAAGTGGAATTTTCCAGTAAATTGTTTTTTTTTGCAAAACGTGTATCAAAAGATGTAAAAAGACGCAGTATCACAAAATAATGAAACTTTATGAAATAAATAATATAGTGGGTACACTGCATTATATTTTATTATCAAACTTAAAAACCTGTGCAAGATTTAAACATGTGATTTTGTTTCAGTAACAAAACAAACAGATTAGAAATTAAGGAAAACATTATATTTAAAGGAGGAGAGAGAGTGTATTTCAGTTTCATATTCACTTTAACATACATTGGAAAGCAAAGCAAAAGAAATACACACTGTAAGATTTCTTCAAATTATATCACATTATGTCTGAATTCTTAAAAAATAAGCAAATCAGACATTAAAGTCTGTCACGTTTATAAGGGTTGTTTTCCGGGAAAATGCCTTTATCTTTAAGAATCAATAAGGAAGAGAGGGTTCGTTGGCGCCTGATGAAATACCGGTTTTACATTCAACGAGATAACCACGCACATTAAAGGGCCTTACAAATAAAAAAGTAAATATACATATTTTCACACAAAACTGTATCATTACGATTAATATAAAATATATATTATCATGAACACAGCTTTTACATAATACAATATAAGTCAGTTTTTTTTATCGACTTTGTATGTTCAAAGTTTAACGTTTATAGTTTAACTTAGCATGAAAAATTAATGCATTCATTTCAACTGGTTAAATTGAGTTTAACTTATAACTGTTAACAATAAATTCGTCAGAATAATCATAACTGTTGTTTTTAAAACCCGCTTGTCTTTTACTTAAGTCACACATAGTACTTAAGCTGTCGTTCACTACTCTTACCGTTGAGTAGTAGTAGTAGTAGTAGTAGTAGTAGTAGTAGTAGTAGTAGTAGTAGTAGTAGTAGTAGTAGTAGTAGTAGTAGTAGTAGTAGTAGTAGTAGAAGTAGTTGTAGTAGTAGTAGTAGTAGTTGTAGTAGTAGTAGTAGAAGTAGAAGTAGTTGAAGAAGAATAGCAGAAGAAGAAATAGTATAAGCAATAGTAGTAATAGTAGTAGTAGTAGTAGTACTAGTAATAGTAGTAGTAGTAGTAATAGTAGTAGTAGTATTAGTAGTAGTAGTAGTAGTAGTAGTAGTAGTAGTAGTAGTAGTAGTAGTAGTAGTAGTAGCAGCAGTAGTAGTAGTAGTAGTAGTAGTAGTAGTAGTAGTAGTAGTAGTAGTAGTAGTAGTAGTAGTAGTAGTAGTAGTAGTAGTAGTAGTAGTAGTAGTAGTAGTAGTAGTAGTAGTAGAAGTAGTAGCAGTAGTAGTAGAAGTAGTTGTAGTAGTAGTAGTAGTAGAAGAAGAAATAGTAGTAGTAGCAGTAGTAGTTGTAGTAGTTGTAGTAGTAGTAATAGTAGTAGAAGCAGTAGTAGTAGTAGTTGTTGTTGTTGTTGTTGTCGTAGTAGTTATATTAGTTTTAATAGTAGTTGTTGTGATTGTTGTTGTTGTTGCTGTTGCTGTTGAAGTAGTAGTAGAAGTAGTGGAAGTAGTAAGAGTAGTAGTAGTAGAAGAAAAAGTAGTGGTACATGTAGTAGTTGTAAGAGAAGTAGTAGAAGTAGTAGTAGTTGTTGTAGTAGTAGTAGTAGTTGTAGTCGTAGTAGAGGTATTAGAGGTAGTGGCAGTAGTAGTAGTAGTTGTGGTTGTTTATGTAATGAAAATACACGTAAAGCCATTTATGATTAATATTTTATTTCGGCAATTATCAAATATTAACAAGAGCTTTGTTCATAATGCGACTGATACCACTGCTTTGTCAGCTATGGTATTTACTCAGTAGTATGTGGCATACTAGAATTAATGAAGGTTTCCTTTTTATGTTATTACAATGACTATATTCAAGGACACATATTTAAAAGTTGTAATACGTTTAAAGTTCAGAATTCATTGTTTGAGAAATGGGGAAGTTCTTGTCTTTTATGTGTAAGAACAAACCATACAGCGACAGAGTAATTCCAATGTACCCCATCTCACACTTCGTTTGCAGGGTTAAAATAAAACATTTACGGTATCTAATCTAGGCGATTTGAATAATAGTGCATAAAGAGTATCATTATTGGTATCGGGATGGATGATGTTTATCAAGTAGGGCTTTATAAATGAAAATATGTAAAGTCTTTTCTAATTTTGCATATTTTACTTGTAAGTCCATTCGTGTTGATGCCTGTCAAGTAGTATGTTAGCTCGTTATGTCGCGTTCTTTGAGTCTCAAATACAGCAAACTAGATTTTAATTCTGTTTAAACAGAATGAAACTAAGTTTTCTAGTCTTTCCTTCATTGATTTCAGAGCTGCTTTGTATATTTAATCGATTTTCATCACTTGAACTGAATTGTGAACAAATGATCCTTAGTGATGACATTTTAATTTCATTTTCCTACCATGAGAAACGATACAGTGGGTTACATTTGGTTGATCAAGAGTTTGTTATACAAAGTGAAATTAAAAGCACAGTCCGGAGCCTAGTCTTCACTTTTATCCTTCACTTTCTTCATCTCTCAGTACACTCATACTCATATAATGTAATACAACAATCCTTATTGCTTGAAATTCATCATTAAATTCGTTATTAATATGTTGTTATGTTAACTCAATGATGCTGAATTGAATCAAAGCTTATTCTCACCCATATTTACGACTGATGATCATATTAAGTTTTTAGGTGTACACAGAAGCAATGAAGTAGCGTCGGACACAACAAATGAAAAAGGAATCTATGTTTGGCGTGGTTTTTAATCAAGGCACCAACAACATTAAACTTGATCACAGAGGTTGCAATGGCATATTTGATAGAGGATAAAATTTCCACCAAACAATCAGGAGGTCATGCCCACGTTGGAGTGTTCTTTTGAACTTCTCACAAAGTAAGGTTTCCACTCGATAGTGTTTCATAAGCCTTACATTTACAATCGAGCTTAAATAAATAGATTTATACTAATTTGAATCAGTGTTTACACTAAACGTCCTATTTAAGGTTTAGCATACCATGTTAATCGTTCACCACCACAGAGTTGAGATTGAGTAAATGTGATTGAATGAAATCTCTTATGATAATTCCTGTGAAAACGGTATACATGAACATTTATATTATATGATATCTAACATGACGTAAATTGCCTCACCATCAACCAGTTAATATTTCATTGCATTTTGTTATATGCGGAATGATTGGCATATTGCCTTTTGTCCAGAATAAAGAATATATACCTCTTATGATAATTCCTTTAAAAACGGTATACATGAACATTTATATCAGATGATATCTAACATGACGTAACATGCCTCACCATCAACCAGTTACATATTTGATTGCATTTTGTTATATGCGGAATAATGGGCATATTGCCTTTTGTCCAGAATAAAGCATATCTATCGCTCAATAAATACATGTTTATATATGTCTTTAGGGTATGTCCTTTCATCTCAAACATTTGATGATGCGATAAGAACAACATACGAGAGCAAACAACTTGAAAAAGACAAGGATGAACAGAGCTTCATTAATATATTTGGGAGAAATGCAAGTGCAAGTGAAATTCTTCACATGTATCCGGTACCCGAAAATAATCGCATTCTCGGTCTCATTTACATTAACTCGAGTTCGGTTCTTTCTTTTAAAATTCGAGTGGGGTCAGATTTTTAAAAAGGTAGGTTGGTTAGGTCTGTTTCTTATAATAATAATTTTCAATCAAGAGCAATTTAATTTTTCTCGTATTCAATTCATTCTGTTACGTGCAATAGGTATAGTACATATTTAATTGTATAGTATTGAATCTATACTAAACACTGTCTGTCTCTGTAAACGTACATTCAGCCGTTTTTTATATTGCAAAAAACTCTTGCATCAATTTCATTTGATTCTTTGATTCAATATAAGCCCGTTTCTTCTGGCCATACACTTTTTGTTACCTAAATAATCTCTTGGTGTCCAACTTTTATTGAAAAATAAACATGCATTAATTTCATACATTTCAGGTGCAGGGTCAAGCTCATAAATTACCCCATTTTCAAAAAGAACAGTTCTTTACAGTAATTTGGAAAACAATATGTGATTTTATATTCACATAAAATAGTGAAGCAACACTGAAAGACGCATTAAAATAGGATTGTTTACAAACGAAGTTTACCTTTTTCAATTTCCCTCCTTATGTTTGGTGAAAACCTTTCTTGATTGTCATAAAAACCTATACAACAAATATGTGTTATCACAAAAATTAAGGGATACACTTTACTTTAAACATTGGTGATGTGCCTAGGCAATGCATAAGTAAAACACGCCTTATTTTTCCAACGTTTGATAAAATGATTGGTTAATTATTGTGCTATTCTGATGGTGCTAATAACACTGCTAGAGAACATGATTTAAGCAAAACACAAATGCATAATTCACTGAGCAATACTCAATAAAAGCTTGACAGCGTTAAGGATATGTGTTCACTTTAATTGAACTTCACCATGTTATTGTTAAGAATTAAAAAAGCACAGAAGTTTATAATCATCATATATTTTTTTATGTGATCAATGTCAACTGTTTGTGTTTTCAATTTATGGAGGTTTCTTGTGTCCATTGTCGTTCAACTTCATGGGATCTATCCACTCCTCTAATGTTTGGTATGCTCGTGTCTTCAAATCCCATATTGCAGCTATTGTATGGCAGCTTCTTGCGGTACTGTCCCCGAAACTACCCTGCCTACACAGCCTTCAGCTTCCTCTTCCGGTAGTGTCTGGTAGAGTGCGGCAGATTCAGTTCTGTTGGGGCTGAAATGGACGAAGTGGTTGGCACGTTAGGGGTTGGAAAATTAAAAACAAATCACACAGTTGATGCTGGCGAAATGGACAAAGGTACTTCTGACTTCCACACTTCTGAACAAGAATTGTTATTTGCGCTTTCATGATCTCACCTTAAATGCTGCTCTGGATCGAGATCCTGTGTAGGTCAGTGGTTCTTACGTCAACTGGCCTTTTCAGTGACTCGGGCACTAAAAGTGGAGACGAATGAAGGGTGAGTTCCTGTTCAAGCAATTTCCTCTCACAGCGCTTTCCACGGGCACTGAATCTGAAATCAGACAAACATTCTTTAAAAAAATAACTTTGTTACAGAAACAATTAAATGCCTTTCTAATGTAAATTGATTAATATCATCAAAGAAATTACACTGATAAAATAAGTGATATATACATTGACCATAAATGTTAATGTAATCCGTCGTAATGGGTGTATGATGCGCAACTTGTGTTGCTCTAAGTGTGTGCTTTATGTATCTCGCTTACAGCCTCACACCTGGATACCAGCGTATGCTGGGAAAAGGGGAGCATATTCAGTCTCCCTCTTCCAGGCATAGCCTCTCATGCATCAAGACCGCTGTGGCCCAGAAATGGGATCCTCCGCGAGGTGATGGATGGTAACTGGGCACCTTGCGGCCCCAGTCTAAACCACAAGGTCTCGGAGGAAACTAGGCCCCTAGATACTGGCCTTGCATGACCCCCCGGCGCGGGGACATGCTCTGCAGTTTTGTAAACCTAGTTCCCAGCTTTGGGTCAAATAGCTCCACTGTCTTGTGGATGCCTTGGGAGAGGAAAAGGCTAAGGGATGATACCCCGACAGAAAACCGCTGCTGCCTTGCAGTCCGTCGTTGGATCGACAAAGGCTAAAGGAAAACAACCTGACAGAAATACACTGCTGCCTTGCAGTTCGTCGTTGGCTCGACAAAGGCTAAAGGAGGGGTAACCTGACCAAAACCTAGAGAGTTGAAATCAGAGATGCTGGGCCAACTGGCACTCTCTTAACAAACCACAGCATCATGTAATTTCCGCAATGACTATACAATCTACTAGTTATCAACGATGTGGTGCTGAGTCTTTGGGATCCCTCTAGGGAGATTCAGTGCCGGGCTCTGTGCCTCGACAGAGTCCACCCAAAGCTACTGGGGGTTACTCCTTCAAAAACACCAAGAGGAGAAGAACAGGCTACAACAAGCCAATGATGAGAAAAGTCAAACAGCAACACTTTACAGTGATGCATTGGAATGCAGAGGGAGTGTTCAACAAGAAGGCTGAGCTAGAACATACCCTTCATGAGGAAAACATAAATGTCTGTTGCATACAAGAAACTACCCTTCAACCAACAAAATCCTTTAAGATCAGAGGATATCAGTGCTTCCGAAACGACAGGGTTGGTAGAAAAAAAGGAGGAATCATGACATTAGTCAGGAACAACATCAATGCTGTCCAGACTAAAACGCACATGGAAGACTCTGAATTCCAAGTTCTGAGCCTCAGAAATAAAGATTTTAGTTTGACCCTTGTGAACATGTACTCTCCAAATGACAAAAATCTATCCCTAGAAAACATCCAAACTGACAGTGAAAACTTCATGGTAGTTGGTGACTTCAACAGCCACTCTCAAAGCTGGGGATATGACCACATAGATAAACGTGGAGAAGAAGTGGAGACCTGACAAGATGATAACAACTTAAATCTAATCAACAAGCCTGATGACCTTCCAACCTTTTACTCTAGAAGTTGGCACACTACTTCAACTCCTGATCTTGCTTTCTGTACAGCTGACATACATGGACATGTCAAGAAGAAAGTAGCAGAACAACTAGGAGGAAGCGACCACCGCCCAGTCCACATCATTCTGGAACACACTGACTCTACTTCTTCAACTCTACCCAGATGGAACTACAAGAAGGCCAACTGGACCTTGTACCAATCTGAGACAGACATCCTGTGTAAAGACATTAGAGTTGATGGTAGGGACATAAACCAAGTTGTAAAGGAGTTCAACAAAAGCATACTCAAGGCTGCACAAAAAGCTATACCTAGAGGGGCAAGAAAAGAGTATAAGCCATACTGGAGTGAAGAATTGGAAGAGTTGCAGAACAAGTTATCAGAAGCCAGGGTGGAAGCTGAATCCAATCCCTCACAAGAAGCCAATTTGTCTCTACAGCATGCAAAGGCAAAATTCTTAAGATGCAAACTTGAAGCTCAGAGGAAAAGCTGGAGAAGGAAAACTGCATCTCTCAACTTAGAACGAGATGGACGCAAGTTGTGGAGACTTACAAAGCAACTGAATGATGACAATGAAAATGCGAGGGGCTCAGTAACTTTGGAGGAGAACGGAGAGCTGTTAACTGGAAAACAAGCTGCAAATGTGTTTGCCAAAAATTACAAAGATGTCAGTAATATTCATGTCAACAGAGAGCGACAACGAGAAGCTAGAAAAGAACAGAGGGATAGGAGAGCAAGACGTGAATCATCAAAATCTATGAATCAGGAACTGACCATGCACGAACTTCAGACAGCCATCAGACAACTGAAAGCAAAGAAATCACCAGGACCCGATGGAATTACCAACGAAATGCTAATTCATCTAGGCAAGACAGCAATGCGCAAACTCCTTGACATATACAATTACAGCTGGAAACAAGGTAAACCTCCCCAAATCTGGAAAGAGGCTACCATGATTCCTATCCACAAGAAAGGAAAGGACCCTAAGAAAGCCGCAAGTTACCGGCCGATCAGTCTCACCAGCTGTGTTGTCAAGACAATGGAGAGGATTGTTAACGCACGCCTCAAGTGGTATCTGGAGACCAATGATTTACTGGCACCCCAACAGGCAGGTTTCCGACAGTTTCGCTCAACTTAAGACCAGACTACTTACTTATCACAAGAGGTCGAAGACGCATTTCAAGAACAGAAGGTAGTCTTGACAGTCTGGATTGACCTTCAAAGGGCGTTCGACAAAGTCTGGACTGATGGTTTACAAGTGAAACTTATGAGGAACGGAGTTGACGGATCCATGCTGACCTGGATCAAGTCATATTTATATAACAGGAGAGCCAGGGTTAGTCTGAACCAAAAAAAAAGCAGGAAGTTCCTACTGCGCCATGGAGTCCCCCAAGGTGGAGTCTTATCTCCAACCCCTGTGTGCTTTTCATCAATGACATAGTTTCTGAGCTACCAAAGGGAGTAAAAGCCGCACTTTATGCAGATGACTTGGTGCTATGGTGTAAGGAAGAACATGCAACCACGGCCACATACAGAATGCAGGGAGCCATAGACAAGCTTACAGCATGGGCCAATGACTGGTGTGTCTCCATTAACAAGGAAAAATCATCCACAACACTATTCACCATGTCAACAAAGCAAAGAGCTGGAAAGATCATGATTGAAGGAACACAGCTGAAGGAAGAAGATGAGGCTACATACCTAGGAGTCACACTTGACAAGAGGCAAACTTGGAAGCCACATATCAGCCGTATTGAAGGAACCGCCAGAAGGAAACTTGCTTTGATGCGCAAACTTGCTGGAACAACATGGGGTGCTAATGAGCAAATATTGAAAACCATATACCAGGGCACAGTGAGACCCACAATGGAATATAGCTCAGCAGCATGGTCCACTACAGCCAAGACCAACCAGCAAGCCCTCGACAAGGTACAGAACCAAGCACTGCGAATCATAACAGGGGCCACCAAGTCGACACCCATTGCCTTCATGGAAAAACTTACTGGTATACAGCCACTGCATGAAAGAAGACAAACTAAAGTACTACTACAGGCTGAAAAGTTCAAATCCCTACCTGACCATCCAATAAAATCTAGACTAACTGAAGGTACTAAAAACCGGCTGAAGAGAGGTAGCTTTGTACACCAAGTGAAGACACTTAACAGACAGTTTGCACAACAGCTGGACACTCAAACAACTCCACTCAGCTCTGAAGACATTGTTAATCCAACAGCAAATGATCTGTCAAAAGTACAAATCAGACTTACTGTCCCCCTACTTGATTCAGAAGCACAAAATGAAATCCTGAAAAGAAGTCATACCTTAGCCATGATAAACGAGGATTTCCCATCAGATCTGTGGACACATGTATACACAGACGGATCAGCTACTAGAGCCGTTGAAGACGGAGGAGCTGGGATCCTCATCAGATATCCATCAGGCAGAAATGAAACACACTTCATGGCCACAGGAAAGAGGTGCAGCAATTACAAAGCTGAGACAGAAGCACTCATGAAGGCAGCCTCTATGATTGAGAACTCACCTGAAGATACCACTTCAGTAGTATTCCTCACAGATGCAAGATCAGTCCTTGAAGCTCTGACAAACAACACCTCCCCAAAACTAGCAAAACTTATGACAAGACTCAGCAATAATCTTAACATAGCACTCCAGCGGATACCTGCCCACTGTGGAGTGTCAGGAAACGAGAAGGCTGACCAACTAGCTAAACAGGGAGCAAAAACAGGGCAACCAAATACCCAGGTTACATACAGAGAGAAAGTCAGCATAATAAAGGCAATCACCAGGCACCAGCAAGAGCAAGATGCTTATCACCGGCTTAACAGAGCAGAACAAGTAGTGATGGTTCGACTACGCTCAGGACACAACAGACTGAATGCCCACTTGTACAGAAAATACAAGCTGGTACCCTCACCACTCTGTCCATGTGGAGAAGAGGAACAAACTGCTGAACATGTTCTTCAAAGATGCAAAAGACACGATCAGGAGCGAGCTGCGGAGTGGTCCGAAGACACAACCCTCAACAGAAAACTGTATGGAGGTCTGGAAGATCTAAGACGGACTACAGCATTCATTGCAGAAACTGGCATGATTGTGTAGCGCGAACGCAAAGAAGAAGAAGAAGAAGAAGAATGTTAATGTAATATTACGAAACGATGAAAATATTAATGTATAAATGTACTCATCAATAAATACCAAGCAGTCAATCTATGCTGAGTTATATCATTTAGCTAAATGCACACCCGGCTTTTTGTTAAATACTATCTACCTTATCACGATTTTCTTCTCCAGTGCTGTTCGCGACAGCGCCTTGGGAAAGCCATATTATGTGCTGAAATCCGGGAAGGCAGCGCACAGCTTCACTAGCAGGGCTTCCGGATACCTGTTACAGTCGACTGTACCAATGTGTAGGACCAGTGCTCATATGTAATTGTTGAAGATAATGGTTTGTATATTATGAATAGTTGAGACGCACAAATGAAAAAAAAACAAAAAACTAAAATCTTATATGTGTGTATGGTTGCTTATTTGCTAGTATATCCTTATGAAGTAGTTAGCTTGAACATTTTAAATGAAAACTTAACTAATTTCATATGCTGTTCCGTTGTTATCTTGCCTTGTTATACTCTCCACTCCAGAAACCATATGTAAACAAGACCATGTTTTGGCGCCTTGATAAGTTGAATATGAAGTCGGCCCTTGTACTTGAATGGTTACTGATCGTTAGCCGACATCGTAGACTCACAGATCCAAGATGTAGTCAACTTTGGCGTTGACCTTAGTTTGCTTGTGTATCAAGTGAAACTAGTACTCTGTATTTTCCATCGCATGTCAATAACCTGAAACCTTGATGGTCCTGAAAGAATGAATCATCAGTTTAGACATTTATTATTGGAAAATAAATAGAGCATGCACAAAAGTTTCTTTTGGAACACACTTGTAATATAATGTTATTGTTTGGTAAAGGGTTAAGCTATAACAATGGACAAGAGAACTTCACGTGTTGTGATAACATGGACAACACAAATGAGAATGTCAATGCTACATTTTTCAATATTTAATTTTAAAAACTATGTTACAACCAAAAATAACTCTTTTTAGTCTACGCATTACATTACACTAACAATATTACATTATAGTATGTTTACAATAAACCCATCAACAGCATAAGTTCATGTTATAAATAATAATGTACTAGATGAAATTTGGATGCCATGGAGTAACATGCACAATACAATTTGGAGTCAAGTTACATCACATAACATTTGTCAAATACATTATGTTCTAAACAGATTTGATTCTATTGCAGGTATACTCTGTAAAACAAAACACATATAGCCTTATTCTTGAAAATTCAAATGTTCCACCTATGTTGTTTTTAGCAGTATAAGCACATATTTCAGCTAAGATGTAACTTGGACGTAACATGGAACTGCTCAAGGAGCAATATGAAAACATGGACAACCAAAAGTTGTGTCAAATTACAATACGACATATTATGTAATCAAAATCTCTACCCCAAAAATTATAATTAGCTGCACAGTCATGTTAAAGATTAATAATGAAGGCAATTAACAGGTGACTATAAAAATAATTTCCAATTTAATGTTCAACAACCTTAAAACATAAATTTCATATAAGATGTAACCATGGAAAAATAAGGATGTAACAGTGACACATATTGATATTAAAAATTCAGTCGTCCCAGTTACATCTTTTACATTCATCATATCTCTGTCATAAATGTTTGTCGCGTTGTGGAATAAGTCCATGCATATGCTTTCAAATTTCAATCAAAAGTGATTCCACTTCAGTTGTTTAACGTACACAATTCGTAATTCACATATCTTTCAGAGTTTACAATATGTATGTTGTGGGTGGGGTACTCGATGCCGTATTTTGATAAAGAGTTCTCGGCTAAGTGACATCAAGATCTGCATGAGCAAACTGTTTGTAGATACAGACATATTTATGTCGGTTTGTTAGGTTTTTTATGCTGTTATTTTATTAATAATGGGTGATTTTTCTTAATTCACGACGTAACTTGTTATAACACTTACCCCAGCTCGCTCCGGCCTTATGCCATATTTTTATAACATGGCTGCTATTCTCGCGAAAAATATATCTTGGCCGCTTACATCAAAAATCACAAATAAGCGCCAGTCTGTTCACATTAAAATGCGACGTTACTTAAAATAATCGATTTTCAATAACATTCGTGACGTAACACAGTGGGACCCCATAAATAACAAAACTTTTAAGGTGTCTCATTTTAACAACTTTTTTGCTGATTCATAACAGAATTGTTCCGTACATGATAATCGTGTTCGCACTTACTTCTCACGTCCTTTCCTCGACAATCTTGAGCTTGTTTGTTTACATCCAATCACGACGTCACATGGTTGGACTAGAAAATGTAGTTTTTTAAATTGATTTTATTTGAAATAATATGTTAAAAATGACGAATTTGAAGGCTCAGTCTAAAACAGTGAGCTTTAGGAAAAACACTTAAAGATTTACGGATTTCTTAAGGTTTCAAATTAAATTGGTATGAGCCTGAATTTAAGCCCTCTTTCTCAAAAGCCGTCCAAACTGTCCAAATTATTAACTTCAATCTGTTTTTGTCTTGCTTGGGTATACAATAAACACAAGTTTAGTTATTTAATAATTAGGGTAAGTAATATTCTTTCTTTGCCATAAACATTTTGCATTACATAGTTCACAGTAGAAAAGATATTTTAACATTAAGTCAGATAATTATTGTGGATGTATCCAAATGTGAGAAGGACAGAACAAAAATGGTCTTTTATACCATTAAAATGGTATCTAATTACTATATGATATATAAGGTATGACCTATTGGTTCATATACACTACTTATATTCAAAAACTGTTTTCACAAAAGATTTGCGCTGCTTATGTTTAATTTAACAAGGGAATAGGGGATCATATTTCAGGTTTAAAATAAGTATTGCTTTACTTGTTTAAAATAAAAAAATGTGTCCTTGAAGCGACTTCCTGGTTTTACCTTATTTAAGAATTAACTTGGATTATGAGCAATATTGGTGAGAAATAATTAAATTAAAGTTGTGGATTGTAATACATCAATGTAACATTGTTGAGTACACTTTCTTGCTGCCATACTGGAATATAGAACACTAATCGACACTGAAAGACAAATTTTATTGATCAAAAGCACATATCACTTTAAAACGCAATGTTTTATATGATCCCGGAACACGCTATTTATCAGCGTTTTTATCAACGGTGATACGATTATTTGGAAATATTAAAAACAATTAGATAGTAACACTCGTCGTATCAAATGTCGGCACGTCCCTTACCCTGTTAACAGGGAACTTATTGTGCATATTAAAAAGTATATATATTGACACAGCTTTATTTTTGTGATAAATATGATTTTTAAATACTTTGTTAACAAATGGATTGACAAAATATTATACACAGACAAACTAATGTAATCAATTTTGTTGATGAGATACAACATTAAGAAGGATAGATATCAAATATAACAGACACAGTTAGTTTTGTTTAATATGATATCATTCAATTTTTCGCATTGGTATTTAAGACTATTCTATTGTAAAAGAGTCACATTCTTTGAAAACACTTTCAAAAATACCACGAACGATCCTTTTAATCGCCCATACATCTGCGCCTTAATTCAGTCGAGGATTACGTGTGTATTAACTTAAACATTATATGTACATGTGTCTGTAGTTATTCGTTTCCTAGTGTTTTCCAACGCTTGGGAACTGTCACTGGTTATTGTCTGGTTTGTGTTGATTTACCCAATTATTATTACAGAAAGTGCATGTGTGTGTAATTTGTTTGTATGTAACACTCAAACAATTTAAATTTATTTCACTGATGTAAAAAATCATCATTCAAACGACCGCCAACTTCCATTTGGGAAATGAACACAGAAATTAAATCGGTGAGCTCGAAGCATTTACATTCAAATAACAAGCGTTACATTGTAACAGTGAGATACAACGTTTATTTTGCTGTTTGTTTTTATAGCTCTCGACGATTTACTAAAATATAGTTGTCTCTAAAGAAATATAGTATATTTGGATACTGAACGTTTCTCCTATATGTTTACTGTTATTAAACCACAAATTAAACGGATTTTTTATTATGCCCCCCTTCGAAGAAGAGGGGGTATATTGCTTTGCTCATGTCGGTCTGTCGGTTTGTCGGTCTGTCGGTCTGTCGGTCGGTCCGTCCACCAGGTGGTTGTCAGACGATAATTCAAGAACGCTTGGGCCTAGGATCATGAAACTTCATAGGTACATTGATCATGACTCGCAGATGACCCCTATTGATTTTGAGGTCACTAGGTCAAAGGTCAAGGTCACGGTGATCCGAAATAGTAAAATGGTTTTTGAATGATAACTCAAGAACGCATACGCCTAGGATCATGAAACTTCATGGGTAGATTGATCATGACTCGCAGATGACCCCTATTGATTTTGAGGTCACTAGGTCAAAGGTCAAGGTCGCGGTGACCCGAAATAGTAAAATGGTTTTCGGATTATAACTCAAAAACGCATATGCCTAGGATCATGAAACTTCACAGGTAGATTGATCATGACTCGCAGAAGACCCATATTGATTTTGAGGTCACAAGGTCAAAGGTCAAGGTCACAGTGACCCGAAATAGTAAAATGATTTTCGGATGATAACTCAAGAACGCTTTTGCCTAGGATCATGACACTTCATAGGTACATTGATCGTGACTCACAGATGACCCCTATTGATTTTCAGGTCACTAGGTCAAAGGTCAAGGTCACAGCGACAAAAAACGTATCACACAATGGCTGCCACTACAACGGACAGCCCATATGGGGGGCATGCATGTTTTACAAACAGCCCTTGTTTAAAGAAAATTGCACTGAGTGTACTATGAGATCTGAAAGATGTTACGGTGATCGAATATGTAACTGATTGTGATGTATCTAACCTAACAATAAACGCAAATAATAATTATAATGACAACGTACGAAGGTACTATGGTTTGTCTGCTTTTGACAAAAAATATTCAATTAGGCTTTTCCTTAATAGCAAAGAAATGAACCCTTCTCTCAACTAAAAAAAATATCGCGTGTGATCCACTGTTCAAGTTTACCGCATAAATAGTTTATTTCATAATGTTAAAACAAAACAGACGGTTTATCTTGAACTTCTTACACACGTGTATGTCAGATTGTTAAACACTACAATAATTGCATCTTGCACCTCATTCAAATTGTTATATCATATTGTTAAAACATTAAAATTATTATATCCTCAACAAGTTGAGCGCTTTGATTGGCTGCATACGTTTTCCTTGACTGTTCAATCAATGGACGGTATTGTGGTAAAATTACTTCATAAACATTCAATGTTGTCGTTACATAATTTTGGACGTATGAACAAAATCTGGTAACAATACAGCTTCGATTTTAATGTGAAAACATACGATTGTGATTTTAATGTCACACTGTTTAAACTTTTCCATGTTATCCGTTTAAGAGGTCTCCAAAATATTCAGCTCGTTCTATATATATAGTATTGCATGATAACAAGTGTCAATTTTTCATTCCGGTATCTTTAATACTTAGCTGCAGTGCGTGTTATTATTGCAATTTTAGCATATTTTGATTACTGTGTTACGCACACGCTTGAACGTGGGCCGTTTGCTTAAACTTTTATTTGTATCAAATAATATTTGCATTACTCGATATTGTCAATTTTAACAATATAAAGCTCTATGTGTCATATACAATATTAACCCGATAGGTTGGTACGGAATCTTCGCATTTTTGTAGTTTCTTGTCTTTCGAACAATCAAAGTTGTTTACGGCATGTCGGTAAATTATTACGGAGGTTTAATATCTTGTATTTTTTGTTGAATAAATAACTGTGAATGAAATAAAATATATACATAATTAATATATGGCTTATATTTATAGTTCGTATGTTTTATCATTTTAAAACCCCACATATGAGAACATGCATGTTAATATATCCAATACCAGGGGCTATAAAGCTTATACGTGTCTACTGTTTTTTAACAGTTTATTATAATACCATGGTAGAACAGAACAGAACATTACTTCATTTAACCCAGGTTTGCATAAAAAACATGGGGCACACAAAATATGCATGGTAAAAATAAATAATATAGTATCCGGTTCAATTGTGGTACAATTAAGTATACGGGATGTTGCACAAGCTGTGTGAACACCTCAAACAGATGATGAATATAAAAATAGTTTTACAAAATGAACATTGATCTTATATAGTTATAATAATGACAATACTATTTTTTAATCAACATCATTATAGGAATGACTAAACACAAATATAAGTCGTTTTCATAATATTACTTTTCACGAAAGTAGGCATAGTCAGTTTTCATTAGTAACAACTCAGCATTTTGATACGAAATACTTTGAACAATCATTAGTCAAGAATATATTGGCATGTTTAACACACACTCAATAGTTTTAGACACTATCATAAATGATAACATTTTAACACATGCGTAATCAATGAAATACAATCGGAGAGTGAAGTTGTTACTTTAAGTGAAATTAAACATAACACAAAATAATGATTAATAAAAATACGTCATGGAATCTATTAACACACACAGGCAGCAAACTGCAGTCCACGTGAAAGGTTCGTTCCAAAAGTGTGAAATGTCTACACAACAATTGCAAGCATGCGGGCTCTAAATTATCACAAACAGTATAAGTAACTGTTTGATCGACTACCCATGAAAACATGCGTATTAAAATAGTAACGAATATTCATACGCAATGTGGGATGATCAACTTGGTGGAGGATACACACATTGCGGAATAGTATTTTGAATTATTGTCGCGTTTGTGAAGTGGGATAGCATGAATTATAGGGGAAGACGAAATTAAATACAACGTAATACATATTTAATAACATAATTATTTCCCATAGTGTAGCGACGACGAAATCGATTAGTTTAATGACGTTTTCACAAGCTATGAAGTCAATTTACAATTGTGGGCAATGAATGGCTGCGAGCAACTTCGTAAACACATTTATATGAATGGCTGCGTGCAACTTCGTAAACACATTTATATAATAGAATAAGACGTGTTACTCTATTTCAACCGCAACGAAATGTCCACCTCAGAAATTGTTGATGCTTCCTTGATCATAGAGGATATGGGTAAAATATTAACACGCGTGGAAATTCTTTCTCGTACATATACTTCAATGCCTCCGGATTGTCTCTTGTAATCTTTAGAACGATGCTTATAAAAATATGTTAAATTTGAGATGTCAAGAATGTCTAATTCGTTACGTGAGTTTCAGAGATATAAATTATTGTTTTCAAAATCAGGTTTAAACTGTCTTTTTTCCATTACACTATTATTTACACATCATAATTTCATGTTCCTGCCGTTCAGATAAAAGAGACAATATTTTGCCCTGTAGGCCAAGTAAGCACTTCCCGGGTTGAGTGTGTTTTCGGATCCAGATTCGTTCCAATGTCGTGTGTCGAGGCTGCTAAGAAATGATGCTGGGTCGTTTTCTACTGGCGGTTTGGAGGCTCCCTTCTAGGAGCGTATGCGCGAGAATTCCTCTTCCGGGAAGCTGATGGTAATTGTTTAATTTCGATTTTCTGCGCGTAAGTATAGGGGATGCAGTGTTCTTTATATTGTCTTGTGATGCAGCATTGTTTCAGTTGTTTGATAGGTCACGAGGAACTCGTGACATTGCCAACTCTGCAAAAGTTTGGTGTACATTTAAAGCTTGGGCAAACTATGAGTTCGTCAACAAAAGTATGGTATTAATTATCCGGCTCCCTAGCATGATGGTATCCAATTTTGAGAAGGAATCGACCTTGGTGAAGGCGTTTGTAATGTGGCAATGGGTGCTCACATTTGTTAACAATCTCGTGTGGATAGTTTGTGTTAATAGGAAAATGTGTCCCACGGAGCTTTCTAGAACTGAAGGAAAGTTCTCAGTGTAACGGAAGTATAAACATTATATAATTATCGGTCTGGTTGAGTAGTGCATGCATCTTCACAGACTGTGTGATCGATGGACAGGGGCTGGGGCAGAGATCGAGCCCAAGATTTCCTCGAAAGAAAGTTGTGTTAACAGATTTCGTCTCTTTCTCCGAGATAACACTTATTAGAATAATATTATATCGAAGACTAGCTTGGAGGTTTATGGGTAAATACTCTAGTCTTTTCATTTGCCTCTTATGATCACAAATTATAGTTTCAAGTGTACTTACTGTGTTTTGAAAGTTAAGACCACTGTCAACTTTATTTGATATGCCTTCTAATCCTTGGCACAGCATGGGCTGCATATGATCAAGGGAGGGAATCTCGTTATCCAACTATGTTTAAGGCAATTCTTACTCACTGTTGCTGCCCGTGTTTGACCAAAGCAGCTGTTTTCCCCTTGTTGCCGCCGACCATGATTCGCCATTTTGGCTGAAAGTCTCAATCTCAAACACTTTAAAGAAGCTTTTGGTAGGAAATTTGGGTAAGCCAGCAGAGTTGTTGTCGTGAACTTTTGTGATTAAATGCGTGTTGTTTTCATTTTTAAACGTTAAAAGTCAAATGCAAATGTTTTAAATTGTTTAATCGTTGTAGATGTTTTTCCTTCGCTATTGAAAAGGCGCGGTTTTCTGCGAATTGAACCGGAAGTAAACCCGGACGTGTTAATATCGATGGATTGGTAAACAACGTACCTATTTATTTGCAATTTTTTCTTTCGATTTAACTTGTGTTGAATTTATGCCTATGTTAGAAATGTTTACTTCAATGATTTAATTAGTTACTTAATGCGTTGAAATACCTATGTGGTTCTCAGAAATCAGACCGAAATTAACAGTTTCTCTATGACGCAAATGCGTAATTCAATAATATTATGTGATGACATCGTATTAACGAGCAACTAAAAATATTACACTTGTATCATGCCTTTGAATCGTGTTATTAGGATACAATTAAACAAATTAGTAAATAAATTAATGTTTTGTCATTCAATTCATGTTATCTATTTTCCAAATTAAGTGCATTTTTGTAGATCTGAGGTTCGACACGTCCTAAACCATTTTAAACCACTTTTTTCAAAATATATCCATCTACTGATCAAGCAGTTTCAATCGTTTGTATGTTGAGGGTACTGTGTTTAAATTGCCCTGCATTGTGAACGAAATGGGTAAATTCTTTGAAAGGTGTATCGACGACTTTTATGGTGTTACATTTTAAATCATATGATCATTATTAAGCACATACTAATTTTGGCAACCGGATACAGTCAATTTGTTTTATAAACTTATTAAACTTATTAAATATAAGTTATTATAATCATACAAAATTGCCACAGTGACACTTTTAGTGGGAAAAATATCAATTAGTATTATTAACACATATTCAATGAAAAGTACAAGCAATCTGTCTAAACAAATGAGCAATATCGAAAGCAGACTTTTGCGTTGTTAAATTATATTTGAAGTTAGCTATTTGTTGTGAGCGTGAGTTCGTTACCCACTGGCGACTTGTAGTTTTCTTATTTCTTGATGATTTTTTAAATGTAACATTGTTACTACTTACACAGATGGAAAATGCGTTGTTTTTCAACGTGTCTATATTAAGGAGGCACTTACTAACGGAGTATTTTGCGTTGCATATTATGTCATGTATTGTATACGCAATTGGTCAGGTGATTAAAGATACTAACGGGTGACAGCGTGACTTATCGTATTGCATCGCCATTTGTTGTTTATAGTGTTCCTCATTTCGAGAATATGTCAAGTAACATCAAATTAATTGCGCATGTGTTACGTTTCCTAGTATCGTGATAACATATACAGTAAGCTGTAACCTCATAATCACCTTATAATTAAAAATATTATTTTCCACATTAAACGCGTAAGAATCAAATAATATTGCAACACTATGACAGGGAAATAGGTGACAGGGATTGTATTTGATAGGTCGTCCCTTCTAGTCAATGGATCATCGTAAATCGTTTCATTGGAAAGTGCATTGTAATTATTTACCATATGGAATGTCTTTATGTAATGTAACATAACCCGAGTTTTTCGTACATTGTATTCATGTCAATGGGAAAAAACCAGCTGCTGAACTATATTGAGGTCGTATAAAATACATTTGCTCCAAAACTATATATTCATTATATTTAGCTGATTTATAATCAAAGCAATCTTTAATCATCAGCTAATTTCCAGTCATACTGAAGTTGAAGTCCGGTCACACTTCAGTTGAAGTCAAGTCACAGCTTAAGTCCAGTCACACTGCTGTAAAACAGTCTCACTGCAGCTTGAGTCCAGTCACTGTAGTTTGAGCAAAGTCACACAACAATTGAAGTCAAGTTACACTGCAGCTTAAGCCCATTCACACAGCAGCTCATGCCCAGTGAAAAAGAAGCGTTTAAGTCCAGTTATACTGCAGCTAAAGCCCAGTAACACAGCCGCTTATAAGTACAGTCACACTGAAGATTTAGATTTCGTCCAGTCACACTGTAGTTTAAGTTCACTCACACTGGATCTTAAGTCCAGTCACTCTACAGCTAATGTACAGCCACACTGCAGCTTAAGCCTTGTCACACTGCAGCTTAAGTCCAGTCATACTGCAGCTTAAGTCCAGTCACAATGCAGTTGAATCTCAGTCACACTGCGGTAGAACAGTCACACTGCAGCTTAAATCCAGTCACTCTGCAGCTTAAGTCCAGTCAAACTGCAGTTGAAGCTCAGTCACACTGCGGTAGAACAGTCATACTACAGCTTATGTCTAATCACATAGCAGCTAAAGCCCAGTCACACTGCAGCTTAAGCCCAGTTACACTGCAGCTTAAACCCCGTCACACTGCAGCTTAAGCCCATTCACACTGCAGCTTAAGCCCAGTCATACCAATGTTATTTCGCATACAAAATGTATGTGATACGGATAATGCGAAAGGTGCGAAGTCATTTCGATTTTCATGTTTATATGTTATCGACGTCATTTCCTTCCTGTCTTATGTATCTTGATTAATATTACATAACGTTTACCCATGCGTTGGAAAACATTCAATTTATATACATATGCTAAACCCGTAACATTTTGCCCGTTAAATATTGAGAGAATATTAAGATTTTCTATGAAATTACAGGATCACATTTGGAACAATTACTTTTGTCCGGCCTTTTTTGAGTTCATTTATTTTGTGTAAAACGTGAGTCGCGCTGAATTGTGTAAATATTTAACGTGTTTAAAGCAGTGTCATCCTAGTAAAGTAGCCATGTTCCTAAAAATGCTTCATCCGGGTTACCACATTCGTCCGACGTTCATAACAGTGTTATCTCCTATTACAGTCTCTATAACCTTTGTTTTATTGATTAAGGGTTTCGCTTGTTGTGTGGCCTTGATGGCTTGAGCTTTTCTTTACCCGCACATCTGACAAACCTCATATTCTGTTGAAATTATGATGCCCATGGAAGAAATGTATACATTACTGTTTTTTGTTCAGTTCCTAAATGTTTCGAAATACCCATGCGTTGCCGATTGAGTGAAAAAAATGGTTCTCTGCTATATGAACTAGACCAACAAATTAAACAGCTTCTTCATGAACAACATTTGTAATTCAATAATTCCCTACCCCTCTCCCCGTAATTGTTCCTTCCCATCGTCCTTTATTTTCCCAAGTTTATTTTCTTAACCCCTTTTTTATTTCTTCAAACCTTTGTTTCGCTCTTTTCTCTTTCCCCTTTTATTTCCCGTAACCCTTTTTTATTTCTTCCACCCCTTTCGTTTTATTTCCCCTATCCAATTTAGGTTCCTTACCCCTCTTGATTGTCCCTGCCCTTTTAAAGGTATTTTTTCTGGGAAATAGTATGCTTAAACTAGTATTTATACTTTCATCAAGCCACAGAACATTGTAATGAAGAGACTTTTTAATAGAGCAATGAAATGATTTATTTGTTTTTCAAAGCATATTATGTTTTAATCATTTTGAATTGTAATTCCGGACTACTGTCCAGCTGAGGTTTACCATGTTCTAAACCATTATCCCGGTTTCCATCAATTTATGTGTGTTTGTTTTTTGTGTTGTATAAAATAAATTGCGTTGTATAAACATTGGTAATATTACCTTAAAGGAGTATATCGATGGCCAATCTGATATGACATCAAACATATGATTCATGTGAAGCGTGTATTTACTTTGGAAATTGTATTGTTTTTGTTTTTTATAAACTCATTTTTCATATTTAAAAAAATATTTTTTATATTTAATGGTATAATTATACGATGCCGTCCTGGTTACATATTTAGCAGAAAAATATTAAGTTGTATTATTAACATTGTATTGAATGGAAAACATACGTCTTAACGCGTTCGTAATACCAAAAGAGGGAATTTTAGTTGTAAAATTGTGATTTAAGTTGTCTGTTGTTTTCGGTGTGTGTGGGGACGTGTATCGAAAAATTTGGCTCAGAAAACAGTTTTACATAACACTGTTATCAATATAATGTTTTAACTTAATATAAATCTGCGGGCAAAAAGAGAATATGCATTTGTTTTAATTCCTCTCAATGTTAAGACAGAGAAACACCAATTAAGTGTTTAACGTGTAAATTATGTTACATGTATGTTGTATACGAAGATGGTCAATTGGTAAGAGGAAAAAACCCGGATACAATCATGACCTAATTGTGTTACTTGCTATTGTCATGTCGTGTAACATTGTAAAAAGGCATCAGGTAAACTTTAATGACCTTGATTATAGAGTTTCGCACTTCCCGTAGAACTAATACAATAAATTGATACTTCGTTCCAGCCAAACCGATATTAAAAAAGTATGGTCATATGAAACTTGAACGCATCAGAAACACAAAAATACATGCAATAATACTACAAGGAAGGATATAATAGGGATTGTATTCAATTGGTCATACATTTTTAGCCATTGAAACATCATAGCGCGTTTCCTTGAAAAGAATATAGTGCGTGTTAACGACATACATTTGTTTCATGT
Organism: Dreissena polymorpha; assembly: GCF_020536995.1. Lineage (NCBI taxonomy): Eukaryota > Metazoa > Mollusca > Bivalvia > Myida > Dreissenidae > Dreissena > Dreissena polymorpha. Next base: position 32,433,722 of record NC_068362.1, read on the forward strand.
TATATAATCTCACGCGAGTTTTGCTTTTGAACTATGTATTTGATACTTTATCAATGTATTCTCTCAATATTAACTTATAATACTTAGCACCATTATCATTAAAGCCTAAGTTCCGCAATTGCAGTTCATTCACTGTAAGGTAAAGTCCATCCATTCACACAACCGCTTAAGGCCATCCTTTCCCAGGTTAAGTCCAGTCACACGACCGATTTGATACAATTAAATATGAGTTGGAGCTCCGTCATCCGTGGTGATCCAGGCCTACGGCATTTCAAGCCCAGCCATATTGTAGCAAAAGCCGAGTCATTCTGCGGCTTTAGCCCGGTCACACACCGGCTTATGTTCTGTAACACTGCAGCTAATGTTTGGTCTCACTGAAACTAATGCCTATACACCTTGAAGCTTGTGTTTGATCTCACTGCAGCATATGTCCGGACACACTGCAGCTAGTGTCTGGTCTCACTTCAACAAATGTTTGGTCGAACTGCACCTTATGTCCAGACACCTTGCAGCCAAAATCTGTTCTAACTTCCCCAAATGTTTGGTCTCACGGCAGCTGATGTCCTGGCAGATTGCAGTTAATGCCTGCTCTGACAGCAGCCTATGTCCAGAAACATTGCAGCTGATGTGTTGCCTTACTAAAGTTAATGTTTTGTCTAATTGCAGGTAATGTCTAGCCTAATTGTAGCAAATAGTTAGTGTCATTGCAGGTAATGTCGAGACACCTTGCATCATATGTCTGGTCTAACTTCAACAAATGTTTGTCACATTGAATCGAATGTCCAGTCTTATAGCAGCCAATGTCCAGTCAATCTGCTTCTGAAGTGACGGCCAGTCGTACTGCATTTAACGTTCAGTTACATTATATCGCTTCACACCAGTCACATGATTTAATCTCTAAGTTTATGTTGCAGGACGAGCGCAAACACACGTGTGTTCTTCATTAGGTTTACGCCACCGACCAAAGTTGTTATAAACAAATTCAAATCAATAGACCTACGTCTAAATGGCAAGACCAATAACAACAACAACACTTATTCGGAGGAACAATTAAAGCTTACACATAGATATCAATTTCATGACTTCAAATTTTATTTGATTGAAACTACGGTTGGTGCACGGACTTGGTCAGGTTTGTAACAGCTCCAGATTGTATTAGTTTTGCCAAAGTTGTGTAAATCCGGATAAAGCTTATTAAATCGGAATGTTATGCAAGTCTGTTTTTTCCTGTCTGATTCTTGTGATTTTGTAATACCACATACACGCAAATGTATCATGTTTGTTAATGCTTGGCTTACAAATTAAAAACAATATATACATATTTTCCCTATAATACCTGTCTGCAATTGTAAGGCTACGTTAACATCTCTTCATAGAAAGCTACCGCGTTCTTAAGTTGCGGACGTCTTCCGTACTTCATGGGCAGCGGTGTAAACCATCTGTTTCCCATGGTGATGTGTATTACCGCTCATTATGCCAATTAAAAAAGTCTTAAACATTATTATTCAAGTAATGGCATGTTCATTAACCATATTGTGGTTCTTTCTCACTTCAAGACGTACGATTCCGTTTGGCCTGTGACATTTTCATTACCATCTAGGATAATACACAATTAATATTTTCTGCACATAATTTAATGTTCGTTCTATAGTTCACCTTTGGAAATATTTATTTTCTGTTTTGATATTTGTTGTTTTAACATTAAGTTTAATTACTTGTGTTTAACCCAAACATCGTTTGATATTTCTCAATATTATCAATTTATGGAATAACATGAGCCCTTTTGTCTATTTAAAATTGATATTGGTAATTATTGTCCTACTTTTAAATAGGTGGCTGCATCATCATTTAGTGTGATTATAATTAACAACCACCTCGATAAATTCTTCGCCTTGGGTTAAAATAGTTTTCTTTCTTTGTTTTTAAGCTTTACTTAATAATATGTTCATCAGCTTTCATTGTTTACCTTGGTACGCATCTTGGTACGCATCTAAGGTTTGTTTCTTGTGTATACCTTTTTAATAACGGTTTAATTTACCTCTTTTGAGGCAAGTTGTACTATATGCCGACATACACACCGAGTGAAGAGAACACTATAAATGAAACATGAACTATGTATATTTAAATATTAATTATTTAGAATATCGTCAAGTCATCAAGAAATGTTAACCATTTTTTTGGTAATTAATTGACAATAAATGAAACACAAGATTCGACAACAAAATGAATGCAAAAACTAAAAAAGCAGCATAAAATATTGGTTATTTGCGGATTGACGACACAAATGTAAAAGTATAACGCAAACATAAACACTTCACGCATTATAGTTACACCACAGCCAAACATGCTTGATTTTGTTCAATGTTGCTATATGATCACACATAATACGATAAAGTTTATTTTCACAAAGCTCGAGACACGTAAGCCTTGGTGTTATTAATTAATTGATTGCTTATACATTCTTAAGAAATAATTTTCAGAGGTTTCATTCCTGAATTATTATCCAAAGTTATTGCAATTCATGTTTGTATTTATTTCCTGGTTAGTTATATGTGGAACAATGTTGAAGTCGTTTCATCTCCTCCTTAAACGAGAGCAAACAAACATATGCAATGCTATTTCCCTATGAATTAGCACATTCCAGTAAATGAACCAATTAAATACATTTACTATACTTGTATTAAGAAGTTTTGAATGAAGGGAGAAATCATGGTATTAATGTTGCAAACTAGCGCATGAGGAGTTTTGGCTGCATACGTTATAGCTTTTTTACTTAAAGCTAAACTCATGTTGATTCCAATTAACAAAACACAAAGCTATTCTCATTATTTAAAACGTAACATTTAAGACTGTTAAACTAAACGAATTTTGAAAAATCGCGTGCATTATACCAAAATATTTTTTTCACATTTCTACTAATGTTAGCTGATCTACTTGAACGACAATATTTAATTTAAAAAAATGCTTTAATAAAAGTATTCGTAACTAATGTACCTCTTACCAAGGTATGTATAATTTCTTGGAACCTGACATTACGAAGGCAATGTTCAGGCGCATTTGCAGCAACTGTGTGAAGATCGCGTATGACCCTCCTTGTTACGGCTTTGACTGGAGACCCCAGATCGGTTGAAAGATATTGCTTGTCGACCGATTGCATGGGAGATCCTGACAGAAGATTTGCAAGCATCAATACCATCAGCATCACGAAGAATGAGGTTGAATTTCTGCAATTGCAAACGAAAGTCATAACAGGAAAAAGGACACAAGCTGAAACTAATCTCGTTTTAATCATATCTAGTCTGACGCTTCTGTGCAATGCACTGACTGGATGCGATGACAACTTCAAAGATGTCATGTTCATATCACCTTCCAATAATCAAATCGTCCTTCTTAAAATAACTGTTCTTTCGGTAAGGATAAAAGCAAAATGACTTTACATAACGCACGATTGTTTTTGGGTAAGGGAAAGGTCATTTGAAAGTGACCTTGTTTGCTATGTCGTCTTATCCATTTAGCACAAATAATTATAAGAACGCCAGGATTAAATTGCAATCAACTATCTGTTTGAACACGCGACGAATTAATGTGTGGGTATTCATTTGAGGAATACATATGTTAGAACTCGCAAGAAAAGTGTTTTATGTTACACTATATAGATTTGTTTTGAGTTGTGATTGAGAATAATCTTAATAATTGCAACAGATCTATTTTGTCAAACACTTTAATAATACGTACCTTTGCCCCTTTTTTCTCTCACTGACAAACTTGAAGTGTTAGTGTTGAAAAAAATACACCATTAACACATACATATATAACAATATATAAATTAAACAAATTTAAGATATGCCACCCTTATTTAAATTAGCCCTTGTAATAAGATGTCCAACCATAAGCAGACTATGAACGGACAACACAAATAAAAGCGTATGTGTTTCACGTTTTAGAAATTTGATTTTTAATAACATACTGAAAACGAATTGTGTGCATTATAAATGCTATGCATATAAATTCTAGCTCTTCCAAAATGTTTACTTTTTCCGCCGTGTATGGCGGGTTTTTCCGAAGATGCATTACAACGATCTTGTTTTAGGGTGTTTCACTATTGTTCACGCACGGATTTACAGATATATGATGCATTTGGTACACTACTGAGCAATATTATCGTGCATGCATTGAACAGATACTTTATTTTATTGCTGTTTAAATTTAGTATACATGTTAAACAATTTATTTGAAGTTAACGCATGTGTGCAAATTTGTAAGCTTATGAATTATAAATAAATAAATGCATAGATCAATAAACAAGAGCACCGCCTTGCGGGTGCAGACCGCTCATCTATTTTCTTTTTAAAGGTGAAGGGACTCTTATTTTCAATCACAAATGAGGGAGGGGTGGAGTGAAGAGGGTGTATAGTGTGGGGGTGTGGACATTTATTACATTATCTTCCAAAAATGCGAAAAAGATGCAAAAAAAAGAGAAAAAATCGGGTGGGGGTGGGATGTGGGGGGGGGAGGGTGGGGAGGATTCTTGGGTCCGATGGTTGGACGGTATTTCAAACATAAAATAATAAAAATAAATATTTGTGTTTTTTAACTGTTTCATAAAAAAAATGGGGGGGGGGGTGGGGTGGGGGTGTATAGTGTGAGGGTTTGGTGGTAATTTGTGAGATGCTTAAAAAACAAAATTAGCGGGGGGGGGGATTCGGGTGGGGGGAGGGGGGGGTGGGGGGTGGAGATTCTTGGGTGCGATGGTTGGACGGTATTTCAAACATAAAATTATAAAAATAAATATTTGTGTTTTTAACTGTTTCCAAAAAAAAATTGGGGGGGGGTAGGGATGGGGGGGTATAGTGTGAGGGTGTGGTGGTCATTTGTGAGATGATCTGAAAAAAAAATTAGGGGGGCATTCGGGGGAGGGGGGGATTCGGGGGGGGGGGGGAGGGGGGAGGGCACGGGGGATGGTTTGGGTGGAGTCTATTGTGGTATGTCAGGTAAGAGTAGTTTTGTCAAAGTATCAATCAAATCTAGTCATAAATAAAGAAGTTATGGCAGTTTTAGCAAAATTTAATAATTTGACCTTGAGAGTCAAGGTCATTCAAAGGTCAATGTAAAATTCAACTTGCCAGGTACAGTAACCTCATGATAGCATGAAAGTATTTGAAGTTTGAAAGCAATAGCCTTGATACTTAAGAAGTAAAGTGGATCGAAACACAAAATTTAACGATATATTCAAAGTTACTAAGTCAAAAAAGGGCTATAATTCCGTAAAAATGACAACCAGAGTTATGCAACTTGTCCTTTTACTGTACCCTTATGATAGTTTGCGAGTGTTCCAAGTATGTAAGCAATATCTATGATACTTTAGGGGTAAAGTGGACCAAAACACAAAACTTAACCAAATTTTCAATTTTCTAAGAATAAAGGGCCCATAATTCCGTCCAAGTCAGAGTTACATTACTTTGCCTGCACAGTCCCCTTATGATAGTTAATAAGTGTTGCAAGTATGAAAGCAATAGCTTTGATACTGTAGGAATAAAGTGGACCTAAACACAAAACTTAACCAAATTTTCAATTTTCTAAGTATAAAAAGGGCACATAATTCTGTCAAAATGCCAGTCAGAGTTACATTACTTTGCCTGCACAGTCCCCTTATGATAGTTAGTAAGTGTTGCAAGTATGAAAGCAATAACTTTGATACTTAAGAAATAAAATGGACCTAAACACAAAACTTAACCAAAATTTTCAATTTTCTAAGTATAACAAGGGCACATAATTCTGTCAAAATGCACGCCAGAGTTATCTAACTTTGCCTGCCCAGTCCCCTCATGATAGTCAGTAAGTGTACCAAGTTTGAATGCAATAGCATTGATACTTTCTGAGAAAAGTGGACCTAAACGCAAAACTTAACCAAAATAGTCAATTTTCTAAGTATAAAAAGGGCACATAATTCTGTCAAAATGCACACCAGAGTAATCTAACTTTGCCTGCCCAGTCCCCTCATGATAGTAAGTAAGTGTACCAAGTTTGAATGCAATAGCATTTATACATTCTGAGAAAAGTGGACCTAAACGCAAAATTTAACCGGACGCCGACGCAGACGCCGACGCAGACACCGACGCCAAGGTGATGACAATAGCTCATAATTTTTTTTCAAAAAATAGATGAGCTAAAAAGGAAAAAATAATGCAATAACAAAATAATGAAAAAGCATTAAATAAAGCATTAACTTGAGCAAACAATTACGCAGTAAAAAGCAAATACATTAATGAATGCATAAATAAATAAGCCAATAACTAACTAACTAATTAACTAACTTACTTATTAACTAAATTAACAACTAACTTACTAAAAAAATAACCAAAAAATAAATAAATAAGGAAATAGGTAAATACCTTAGTTAATATATAAATAAAGCAATATATTTATAAATAAAAAACGACAAAAATGAATAAATGAATAAATACAGAAATAAATTTGCTAACTCGGCAACAAAAGAAAAACAAATATTCTCAAGTAAAATATGTTCATACCTTTTGCCCATTGTAACTGCCATGACATTAAGCTAGCAAGGCACATTTAATATCAGAGATCGGCTTTAACAGACTGCTATAAATATAGTAATCCTTTGCAACTCTTTGTCTCGCTAACGCAGCACTGTCTTTATTTCAATGTTATTGCATTTCAATCTTAAACGAATTAAAAAATAAGATACGGGTCATGCATTATACAACCGAGAGTACTTAGTTTAATATATGCCAGATGTCATATATGACAGATGAAGCGTTGTTAACTTTTATCATTCAATGCATTTTTAAATAAATAAATGATATGAACATTGAAATAACCTTTCATATGTCAGGTTGATGATACTTGCATTGGCCATAAATCAAAACGGTTTAGTAAACTCTTTTACAACACTAAATATCAAGTTACCAGCATCACAACTGGCTGCCATAAGTTGAGTTATTAAGTTTAACTAGTTGAAATGTACTCATATAATTATTTCTACAACCTGAAACGTAAAAAGAAAATGAGCGATGTTTATGATGCACTTTTAACAAAATAATTTACAAAGCAGTACTTAACGATGCTGGAATTTAAGGTATTCAGACCTTTGAGGATCAAATTTTTAAGTGTCGTGAATTACTCCGTTAGTAATTAAGTACAAAAAATGCCATAATTGTAGACATCTACATTTTTCATGAACATAGTACATGTGTACAACAAACACAAATACACTATTAATGTACAATGAATAACATTTTTCAAATATGTTAATTTTTTAAATACTTATACGATTAATTTATATATAAATATGTTTCGTATTGATACCATATGTTTTGGTATATATTTCAATTGTATTCTAAATTATAAATCTGCTACTGGTTCATTGCAAATAATTGTCTGTGTTAGTAAGCGACTGTTATTTTCAGTTCAGATATTTCATCCGTTGTATACTAATTAAATGTATAGCTTTGTTGATACTATTTGTCCGACTGACAAGTAATCTGTACGCAAGTGGTAGTCATGTGTACACGTGAAATAGCCATTTACATAAATCTTGAGCACATAGCTGACAACTGACACAATATAAAGAAGTGAAACTCCAGCTGCTGGAGCAGTATTGAATTTTCATTAAAAACAATTAGTTGGTCCTTTATTTAAGGCAAGTGACCGATTGCCCAAACAGTACAAAACAGCACAATACAGCAAAATACAAACCAACATAAACACAAAATATGAATAAAGCTGGGGTCACCGCCTTGGAACGGTCAATGCAAAGCATTGGGGGTTTAAACCTGGTTATAGAGCGCTCAACCTCACACTTGGCCCAGCAATATTCATAATACAATTAAGTGTAAATAAAATTTAACGTCATAGCATTGTAACTCAAATTAAACAATAATAAAAGGGAATTAAAACGCATTCAATTTAATTACTATTTAATTACTCAATTGCATTGAAGATACAAGAGTAACAGAATTACAACTTTTTGACGAACGATCAAATAAAACTATTAACCATTGTCAACTACATTCATTCTTTATAGAAAAGATTTGAGAATATAGAATCATAGAGTTAATATCTCAGATAATCATCGCGCAAATACAGGAAGAAGCAGCAATAATGGGTGTAAAAATTCCATATTACATAGCTTGGTTGTTTATGTGACTGCTAAACAAATTAAAAATAATAAAATCAAACAAGAAACGCCTATCAGAGAGAAAATATAAATAAAATGGAACGTTATAAACACAATGACCTATGCATGTAGATTATAACTGGGAAAGTCGGTCGTAGGACGTCACAAAAATCCATAATGACATGACGTGAACAAATTCCAAGGGCAGTACTAAATAAAAATATTAATGGGGCTGTGCTACTAATAAAACAAGTTTAGGTGATTTAATATTAAGAAGCAAATGAATAAAAATGGTAACTCCATTAAAGCGACATAGGTGTTTTGACAACTGAAGACAGAAATGATTTGATGTACGATTTGAGTCCAAATGTAGTTTACATGCAGATTTGTTCATACGACACAATGACACAATTTTATTCAACAGTGAAAAATGCCTATAATGTAGTATTCATGCAGATTTGTTCATACGACACAATGACACAATTTTATTAAACAGAATAAGTAATGTGTATACGGGCAATAGCTATTTGAATGAATCTAATATTTGAGCCTCGAATTAGGGAAACTATGCTTAACGTGTTTTGCCTGATAATACTGTGCATTCCTCAAAAACGAGTCACCTATCTCCCATTTTGTAAAAGAGCGACCCGACCCGGTGTATTGCGTTAGTGGCAACTTTGTCCCGGAAAATCGTGTGTTATTTCGAGCCGCAAATCCGTGTAATCAATCTCCACGCAGAGTTGTCGTTCCTTGCTCTCACATACAACTCTGCGAAAGGCTCAGCACGCCATTTTGTCTATAAAATAGCTAAAACCGAACAAACGCATTCAATGTATATTTGATTGGATATTTAAGATCGCATGCATTACATTAAGAAATGTGACTTTTAAATTTACGATAAATCCGGCCAAAACTTGCGAGTTTTAATGCAACTAATTGGAACTATTTTATTTCCCTTTTACGCCGATGGAATCAATCCACGCACTTTGAAAATGTAAACATTTGAACATAATGTTTATTGAGTAACGTTAGGAATTGCTTTGACGTGTGTATGTTTGTTGGTTTCTTAACATCAAAAAACCATATCAATTGTATTATAATGCATTAAGACTGATATAAAATATCATGGTATGAGATTGTTTTCTTTAATGCAGTGAATGCAATGTAACCGTCGTGCAAGAGATTGTTAAGCATACTGTAACCTCATTGATGAACGCTTGGTATGATCATGACATGAATGAGACGCTTTCATAACAATAGTCCGTTCTGAGCCCAACACAGAGGTAAATGTAATGTAACCGTCGTGCAAGAGATTGCCGTGTAATGTTGAAGCCCTATTAATGTTACAGTATAAGTTCGTTATGCTTAAATACCAATAGTAAGTGACACATTTTATTAATTACTGTTGCATTTGGTTATGTTCAATTGGTGTGATGTAACGATTCATTAAATATGCAAAGTAAAAGTTTATTAAGCTTATTAAGTGTAGTAAGTTGACTGCTTTTGCAGTTTGCGAATAGAAATAACACAAATTGAAATTATTATTCGGAAAAAAGGCATGTGTAACTTGAAATACAATCTGTAATTGGTATTAAAAAAACAATCATTTATACTCATTTACAGATATATTTTTACTAAAACTACCTTGAATATTTGTGTATGTGGGTACTTTATGCATTTTTATCAGTGTTATACTATTAATTGATTTTTCTATTTTCTGCTTTGCTCATTCAAATTTTATTTCAACGTGCATGTGAATTATAATAAATAATACGACAATTTTCCGTCTGTTTGCGATGTGGCTCTAAGGAATTTTGAAGGGCGTATAACAAAACGTTTATTTTATACTCGCAAGCACTTGATTGACACTCTATAACAGTTATATGGTTTGTGATAGTGTTATTAAATAGAATATTTGAATTAACGTAGAATACAATAGATATGCATGATTTGATAACTATCATTTCATAAGAGAATGTTTTGGTTTCCACAGAATCAACATGCAGACTTAAAGACATAGTACATCACTTTTTGTTCTTCGCTGTAACAACAGAAAGCATATACTATCTTAGAGTGACACAATAATAAAATTGAAATATTAAAACAATCTTATTCACTCTGTTTTATATTTATCGGAAGTAATAACTTAAAATGTATTTGGAAACAACGCAATAAATCAAAATACAATCGTTATAAAACAAAGAAGAGAACATTTGAATATGTCAAACGGTGTAAAGTACATCAAACATCTTGGTATGTTCTCATAATGTTTTACGCTTTAAATAAAGTTCAACCCTTTATAAGTTTTACGTCCAAACTAATTATCCAAATATACAATAATTTTTTTTCGGTGTATTATTCCGTAAGTATAAACATACATCATAAGATGATATCAAAGGTATAGTGTATTACACATGTATGTAAATTGAGTATTTGGTGTAAATAATAACATTTATATCTTAAGTACCTTCATCTAATTTACTGATCATCAACATACCATAGAAACGATCCCACAACCATCCGGTATTTCTTTATCCTCAACAAAGATACAACAAGTCAAATGTCCATTTGCGGAAATGTACTTAATTATTTTATGTATATTTTTTTTTATAAAAGTTAAGACAGTAATGTTCAGGTAAATAAAGGCGGATGAAGGCTGAACGCTAACTCGTCTTTCGCATGAGACGTTGAACCGATGTGAAGTGTACTATATGATTAACACAAGGCACTAAAATATGTGAGACTTTTCGTATCGCACTAACAACTGTAACCAGCCAACAAATATAAATAAAGTAAAACTCAACTATTTAATAAATTCTTCTTACAGACTAACCTGCACCTAAGTAGAGAGATATCGGCCCTGAAGCCCAATTCCTACAGATGAAGAACATGATGACGATTAGCTTTGACCTTCAGATGGACATCCAGAGCTTAATCCGACTGGAAGTGGCTGCTGGCATCGCAGCTGCATCTGGTGCGTAGTGACATATGTTTCTTCACACATCTATTGTGTTTTAGTCATATATTGGGCCAGAAATCGTCCCCTTTCCTAATATCAAATAGAACAATTTTTCCACATGACTGCCAAAAGTTCCAAAGTGATTTCAACAACAACAAATTAATAAATGCCAATCTCTATTTCATCACCCTCTCCAGCTGTTAAGTTGAAAAATATGTGTAATATTTACAACACATTTCTACTCAATTATAAGTATTTGTTAGCCATTAAAAGCACAATAATTTCCAAGTTTTAGTGACAGCAACTCAGTTTTAGTGAAAACAACAATTTGTTATGCCTCCTTTCGAAAAAGAGGGGGTATATTGTTTTGCTGGATGTCGGTGGGTCTGTCGGTTCGTCGGTCGGTCTGTCTGTCGTTCTGTCGGTAGACCACTTAGTTTCCGATCAATAATTCGTTAAGGAATGGGCCGATTGGCTTGATACGTCACATGTGCATTGGCTATGGACAGTAGGTGACCCCTATTAAAAGTGGGGTTTCTAGGTTAAAGGCCAAGGTTACTGTCACAATAAGTGTGAAAATCGTTTTCGATCAATAACTCGTTAACGAATCGACTGATTGGCTTGATACTTCACATGTGCATAGGCCTTGGACAGTAAATGATCCCTATTGAAATTGTTGTCACTTGGTAAAAGAACAAGGTCACTGTCACAATTAGTGTGAAAATCGTTTTCGACCAATAACTCGTCAACAAATCGACTGATTGGCTTGATACTTCCCATGTGCATTGGCATTGGAAGTAGATGACACCTTTTGAAATTGGGTTCACTAAGTCAAAGATCAAGGTATCTGTCACAATAAGTGTGAAAATCGATAACTATCGATTAATTGTCATCGAATGGAATGATCGTCTTGATTATTCAATGTGCATTTGCCTTGGACAGTAGATGACCCCTACTGAAATCGGGGTCACTAGTTCAAAGCCCTGTTTGGGGGTCATATGTCTCCGTCTGCGGAACTCTTGTTTCCAAATGCAATGTGCACCGGATCCATTCCCAAAATGTTGAAAAAACCCTTTTAAATGCTCTTTTTTTCATAGTTTTTGGCTAACAAATTGAGACTTTTAAATGGATAATTGCATTTTGACAATGTTTACTATAAAAGTGACATGAGATCTTATGATTATGATATTTCAGAACAGTAGGTAATACATTTATATTGAAAACAATTAACTTCTCAATTATTAAGTATTTGTAAGCAATCAAAAGCAACACTAATTTTCAAGTTTTAGTGAAAACAACTCGATATTTTTCCAAATGCAATGGGACTAAGACCCATTCCCAAAATATTCAAAAACAACGTGGCTTATCAATTCAGGCTTTCACATGGATAATTGCCTTTTGCCTTTCGCTATTAAAATGACATAATACCTTATGATAATTATATTTAAGAACAGTTGGTTATATTGATTCTTTGCTATTGAATATTACAAGGATTTAACTATGACTATGCAAACACAATTTGAGTCACACAGTTGGTCCACTTATTAGTGGAGCACACCCCTTCCACAACTGAAAATTACAGTATGTCATCACCGTATTGTATATAAGTGCAAGACACGATTTCAAATGTAAACAATTGAACATAATGTTTATTGAGTGACGTTAGGAATTGCTTTGACGTGTGTATGTATGTTGGTTTCTTAACATAAAAAAAACATATCAATTGTATAATAATGAATTAAGACTGATATAAGATATCATGGTATGAGATGGCTTTCTTTAATGCAGTGAATGCAGTGTAACCGTCGTGAAAGAGATTGTTAAGCATACTGTAACCTCATTGATGAACGCTTGGTATGATCATGACATGAATGAGACGCTTTCATAACAATAGTCCGGTCTGAGCCCAACACAGAGGTAAATGTAATGTTACCGTCGTGCAAGAGATTGCCGTGTAATGTTGAAGCCCTATTAATGTTACAGTATAAGTTCGTTATGCTTAAATACCAATAGTAAGTGACACATTTTATTAATTACTGTTGCATTTGGTTATGTTCAATTGGTGTGATGTAACGATTAATTTAATATGCAAAGTAAAAGTATAGCTTATTAAGTGTAGTAAGTTGACTGCATTTGCAGCTTGCGAATAGAAATAACAGAAATTGAAATTATTATTCGGAAAAAAAGGTATGTGTAACTTGAAATACAATCTGTAATTGGTATTAAAGAAACAATCATTTATACTCATTTACAGATATATTTTTACTAAAACCACCTTGAATATTTGTGTATGTGGGTACTTTATGCATTTTTATCAGTGTTATACTATTAATTGATTTTTCTATTTTCTTCTTTGCTCATTCACATTTTATTTCAACGTGCATGTGAATTATAATAAATAATACGACAATTTTCCGTCTGTTTGCGATGTGGCTTTAAGGAATTTTGAAGGGCGTATAACAAAACGTTTATTTTATACTCGCAAGCACTTGATTGACACTTTATAACAGTTACATGGTTTGTGATAGTGTTATTAAATAGAATATTTGAATTAACATAGAATACAATAGATATGCATGATTTGATAACTATCATTTCATAAGAGAATGTTTTGGTTTCCACAGAATCAACATGCAGACTTTAAGACATAGTACATCATTTTTGTGCTTCGCTCTAACAACAGAAAGTATATACTATCTTAGAGTGACACAATAATAAAATTGAAATATTAAAACAATCGTATTCACTCTGTTTTATATTTATCGGAAGTAATAACTTAAAATGTATTTGGAAACAACGCAATAAATCAAAATACAATCGTTATAAAACAAAGAAGAGAACATTTAAATATGTCAAACGGTGTAAAGTCCATCAAACATCTTGGTATGTTCTGATAATGTTTTACGCTTTAAATAAAGTTCAACCCTTTATAAGTTTTACGTCGAAACTAATTATCCAAATATACAATAATTTTATTTCGGTGTATTATTCCGTAAGTATAAACATACATCATAAGATGATATCAAAGGTATAGTGTATTACACATGTATGTAAATTGAGTATTTGGTGTAAATAATAACATTTATATCTTAAGTACCTTCATCTAATTTACTGATCATCAACATACCATAGGAACGATCCCACAACCATCCGGTATTTCTATATCCTCAACAAAGATACAACAAGTCAAATGTCCATTTGCGGAAATGTACTTAATTATTTTATGTATATTTTTTTTATAAAAGTTAAGACAGTAATGTTTAGGTAAATAAAGGCGGATGAAGGCTGAACGCTAACTCGTCTTTCGCATGAGACGTTGAACCGATGTGAAGTATACTATATGATTCACACAAGGCACTAAAATATGTGAGACTTTTCGTATCGCACTAACAACTGTAACCAGCCAACAAATATAAATAAAGTAAAACTCAACTATTTAATAAATTCTTCTTACAGACTAACCTGCACCTAAGTAGAGAGATATCGGCCCTGAAGCCCAATTCCTACAGATGAAGAACATGATGAAGATCACTTTTGACCTTCAGATGGACATCCAGAGCTTAATCCGACTGGAAGTGGCTGCTGGCATCGCAGCTGCATTTGGTGCGTAGTGACATATGTTTCTTTACACATCTATTGTGTTTTAGTCATATATTGGGCCAGAAATCGTCCCCTTTCCTAATATCAAACAGAACAATTTTTCCACATGACTGCCAAAAGTTCCAAAGTGATTTCAACAGCAACACATTAATAAATGCCAATCTCTATTTCGTCACCCTCTCCAGCTGTTAAGTTGAAAAATATGTGTAATATTTACAACACTTTTCTACTCAATTATAAGTATATGTTAGCCATTAAAAGCACAATAATTTCCAAGTTTTAGTGACAGCAACTCAGTTTTAGTGAAAACAACAATTTGTTATGCCTCCTTTCGAAAAAGAGGGGGTATATTGTTTTGCTGGATGTCGGTGGGTCTGTCAGTTCATCGGTCGGTCTGTCTGTCGTTCTGTCGGTAGACCACTTAGTTTCCGATCAATAATTCGTTAAGGAATGGACCGATTGGCTTGATATTTCACATGTGCATTGGCTATGGACAGTAGGTGACCCCTATTAAAAGTGGGGTTACTAGGTTAAAGGCCAAGGTTACTGTCACAATAAGTGTGAAAATCGTTTTCGATCAATAACTCGTTAACGAATCGACTGATTGGCTTGATACTTCACATGTGCATAGGCCTTGGACAGTAAATGATCCCTATTGAAATTGTTGTCACTTGGCCAAAGAACAAGGTCACTGTCACAATTAGTGTGAAAATCGTTTTCAAATTTAAGTGTTTTGGGGCCAGGAACCAAATACGATCTAATGGTGTCCATCTTCATTATTTCCATTTAAACATAAAATCTTATAAAATGTTAAACGTGTGATAACGACTGTGTACACTTTATATATAACTCCAGCAGTTCCTACACATTTGACGGACAATGTTCTATGTTGTAAGCTTACCTAAGCACATTGTTCTTTCAGGAAGCCTTTAAAATAGTTTTTGTATATTAGTATGTGCGTGTGTTAGTTTTTGTTTTTCATTAAAAATTACATCTTCTGTTACAGATTTAATTAAAATTTGACATGGATGATCCTTGGGTGACCATCGTAAAAAAGTTGTTTAAAGCATTCTGGTATATTTTATACATATGTTACCAGAGGAAGAACATGATTTTAATAATATTAAACTTCAAAACTCTTCTCTGAAACTACAAATGTTAGGGGTTTATTAATGGGTGTGTTATATTGTCATGTGGTCTGCTAATAATTTTGTTCAAATAATGCCTGTGGATTCTCACCAGGGATCACATGATTCATATAAACTTATATAGCGAATTAAAATGGCAAAAAAGCAAAATGAAATGAAAAAAATCTTATCTTAAACGACCATGCCGGGAAGTGTAATATTCAGCATACAACATCATATGATGTCATTTACTAGGTCCGGTCAAATTATGACCCTGGGGTCAATGTTATCTGGTTACTTGTTTTCCTTATAGATAAATCGCGAAAACTAAATATTTATCTCTGAAAAGCAAGGCCCATTGGTTAAGAATTTAGTGGCATGCATCTCTTTTGGTGGTTCTATGATTTGTTTAAAATAATGTATTGATTCAAAATTGGCCTCTTTGGAAGGCTAGACCGTTTTTCTGATAAGTCTTGAGTGCAATATTGATAACACTCTCAAAAATCTATTTTTTCCCATTTCAAGCATTAAACTTTCTCAGGGCTGGTATTCATAAAGCTCTTTATGGTAAACACAAGAAAATTCCTTTAATAATTAAAAAATCCTGTTTTGCTCTTTCATTTCGGTGCTTTTGTTCATTTAATTGGTTTATGTACGTAAATTTTGCCTAGAATAACAGTATTTTTGCATTACACAATTGAAATCATAAGCATTTCATTAGAAAATTGAATTTTAAAATTGCACCTTCAATCCAGCTTATGTAATGATTTGCCTTAGGGGCTTTATGAATACCAGCCAGGACATTTTGTTCAAATGATATATGTGCTGATTTATAAAATGGTTATGGAAACTCACAAAAGTTTATCAAAGCAATTCAGTTCCTTCTGGTCTCAGGTCAGTGACCGAGGTCCCTCAAGGTCCTCTTTTTATATATTTTTTTTAAATAAACTTAACCTTATTGAGAGTTGATCATTATTAAACGTTTTGATGAATTATTTGTACTTTTATTAGGATGTGCCATCGACGGAACTGCAGGAAAAGTTCCCACGGCAACCGCAGCTCTGTCCCGCCCCGTGAACAACACACACTGTCTGATCTGCCTCGACAATTACAGCGACTCCGTGCTGTACCAGTGCGGTCACATGTGTGTCTGCTTCCCGTGCGGGCGACACTTGATGGACCGCGGTGCCAAGTGTCCCGTATGCCGGGCACCTATCAAGGACATCATTCGCGCATACACGTAAAATTCGGAATAAAGACGGTGATTCACTGGCCGCGAACGTTTCAGTTGCTATATAAGGCAGTGACTAATTATGCTGTGGCTGTGAATATTTAAGTTTGTTATACAGACACTGCTTCGTAGTTGAGTATCTTCAGTAGACGCGAAATGATTTGACGCATGCTTCAACTGTAATGTGAATATTTCTTGAACAGAAAAAAGGTTTTCCTTTGGAAACAACTTAGGAGCCTACTCGTTTCCTTGAGTGAGTACGTTAAAACTCTTAATATAAGATTTACCTTGAATATTTAACGGATCTTATCTAACTGTGTTATTCTTTACCTATACATGCTTCAAAAGCCGAACAAACCGTCAATTTGGCACTCACACAATATGGTGTATGCTTTAGTTATGACTATATCTGTTGCTGAAGAAACTGTTTTGTTTATGTTTAAGCAGTGGATATTTCACTATCTAAAATAACTGACTTGTGCTTCATTGTTGCGTATTTCATTACCGGGTAGTTTAAAGAAATGGCATTGTAGGCATTTTATATGTATTGTTAATTATATAAATGAGCAGACTTTGTTTCTAAGCAAATTTAGGTACAAAAAGGTTAAACACACTTGAATTGAAGCAAACACGGATGCTTTATTAGGAAACCTATTTTGTACCGAAGCAAACACGGATGCTTTATTAGGAAACCTGTTATATTGGTTTCTGTTTGTTAGTTGATGCTGTTGTTATGTTGTCGAAAAGTTAATTAAACGAAAATTGCAGCTTTTGTTATGTTATTAACAGTTAATTCAAATTGAAGTGCAGGTCGGATAAACGTCTTCAACGTGAACCAATATTTCCTGTCGACTGCATATGAATCTCAACAGAGCTAAACATGTTTTAAAATGGGACAAACGGACTAGCTAGCTCAGTTGATAATGCGCCTTACTTCAAAAGGAGGGTCCTGGGTTTAATCTCCAAGCCTAGCTACATAAACTCATATGGATATTGGTCATACAATGATCACTACAAGCATTCTGATATTCGCCCCTACCGCTGACTCAAGTATGGCAGTTGTTAGTCACTGGCACTTACCACAAGTAACCAAGCAGCCATTTATGCGCCATTAGTACAAATAAAACAGCTATACCAAGAACGTTTGTGTTGGTTATACCTTTCATCTTTGCAAGTGGTCCTGTCTGAAACAGGCCGCTGACCAGCTTCTTCCAGTTTCTAGGTGTGTCTCCAGCTATTCCGAAATTTTCTTCATCTTCTCGGCATATGCATTCATGTGTTTCTTGGCCAGCCTCTCTTCATCTTCCCAAGGGTGGCTCTTTGCTAGATATTGCCTTATTGTATTGTATACAAGCTTCTTAACGACGAGGCATATCAATCCTCACCGTCTCAGGAGGACGTTTTCTGCTTGGGCTGCTGCTTTGTTATTTCCCATAAAGCTTCGTTGGTATCTGTTCTATCCAGGGGATCTTGATGTTGATTTAGGCCTGGATTGGCTTCAAGTCTCTGCTTCCTAAAGCAGTACTGGCTTTACAATGGTATTTAAGAGCTTCATCGATATGGGTTCTGACGTCTGCATCCGTTCCTCCACGTTTATCCAGGATGCTTCAGAGATAGGTGAAGCTTTCCAGCGACTTACCTTCGGCTATGATTGGTGTGTCTTTCGATGCTCTTGCTTTGCATTCTGTTCACTGTGAAGCCCAGTCTAGCTGAACTTTACGCAGCGATGTAAGCCATTTCCTGCATCTGTTGCTATGCGTAAAAGACTGGAATAACTTGCCACAAAATATACGTTGTACAAACTCTAAGAAAACGTTCAAAAAACTAGTTAAAAAGCATTTATTAGCAGAAATGGAAATAGTTGAGAAACGAGAATATCTTTATTATAAGCTTTTTATCATATTTTAGAGATGTAAACCATATTGCAATACATTTTTAAACTGTATACCATATTATAATATATTTTTAAACTGTGTTTGTGCAATCCTGTCAATTTCATCATCAAACGTCTTGTTCTCTTTTTCAACTATAATAATTATTTTATTTATACTATACTATGACATTGAAAGACCGTTGTCACTTTATTTCATTATATTTGTCGAATTTATGGCATGTTTTTGAATCACTTAGATCTACATGTGACCGCTTTGAACCCCGTTGGAAATAAGTTTTGTACGATTTATCGTCAAAGCTTTACGGGAAATCCAGTGCTCTTATGTTTCTATAATTAAAGATAATGTAATATCGACAAATAGATGTGATAAAATGTGATAGAGTTTGAACTATATATATATATATATATATGTGTTTTAAAAGATCTGATGTAGACTATCTGTGATATATCTGAATTGTTAAAAATGTGACTGTGTGATTGTTTTGTTATGTTATGTGCACAAATTAAATTATTTTTATTATTATTATTATTATTATTATTATTATTATTATTATTATTATTATTATTATTATTATTATTATTATTATTATTTTTATTATTATTATTCTTATAGAGTTGGAGAAAAGAGTCAGATCTTCGGCAAAGTCAAGGTCATCCAACAGCTTCCAAAGTGAGCACACAATTCCGTTTTGCTTGTGATCCTTTGAGGTCGTCATGACGCAGTCTTTTACCAGCAATGAATGCGAGAGTAAGAAGCTATGTCTCTCTGGGGTCCTTACTTCAAAGCCGTCAGTGAGCTGTCTGACATGAATCATTTTGAGGGGCATCTCTACATGAGACTTCCTGATGATATTGGTGGCTTTCCGTAGTGTCTCGGTTGTTCCCAGATGGATTGCCGGGCAACGTTGTCAATTTCCACCTCATAATCGATGAAGTTGATGAATTCAACTCTTGGGGCTGGTTCAGAATGAGGCGCAAGGTTGCGATCTGTTCATTGCACGTTTGTTTTTCCTTTTGGAAGTCGGCTTGTTGGGAACAGAGATGCGAGTCTATAGCGTTCATTAAGTAAAGCAGGATGCGAATAAAACGCTTTGTTGGGATGGACACCAGAGTTATCCCTAGGAGTTGGAGCAGGAACAGGGATATATTGGGGAGGTAACTCTCTTTCCTTTATGGTGGTATTTATTCTTCTTATTATAACTTGCCGGTAGAGTAGTTCCACACTGATCGACGTCAGCCTTCAGGATTTTAAATCAAACAACCACACAAGCTTAGCACTATTTATCTTAGGAAAGTAAATTGTTTATTACTAAGATTTGCAAACCACATACCACCATTTTGAATCAAAACCATCTTTTTAATATAAAAGTTGCTATTCCAATCTATTTTGCCAAAATAGACGATCGAACATATTTTTATCGCATGCTTATACCAACACTCGCTGGCTGAGTATTGTTGTAGACATCTTCTCAGCAATACAGATCTATTGATTTTATGACGCTATTATGCTATGTCGTGTTGACTTCGGCCACTAAAAATCCGAGTTTAGCAACCACACATACTTGTATTTGTTTTCTAACAGTAGACCATATTACTCAAATCAAAGGAAGTTACAGCTATTAGATTCTCAAGACGCAAAAAAGAAGCACAATAGACGCTTTGGTGTCTGATGTGAGACAGCAAAGCAGGTTGATATGAGTGTTTACTTTTCGCGACTCGCAATGACTACCTCGTGACCGCTTAACACAGGTGGAAAATGTCTTTTTGAGTGAAATATTTTAGCCTTTGGTCGCTTAAACCAGATGACCGTAATACTTAGGTGTAATATAGAATGATTTTCGTCGGGGTAAATCTAGCCTGACCGCGATAGCAAGACTGCCGCTATACTCATGTGACAGGTTGGACTTAATATGTGAAGTCCACAATTTTCATCGGCAGTGATCCACTCATTTAACAGCAAACTTTTCACATCTTCATATCTCAAGCGAACTTGAAACTTGAAATGTTTTATCATCTTGAACTGTAGATTTTTAAAAAATACAATTTCCGCATCCATTGATCTACTTATTCCGGATGTATTGTCCCTTTAACTAAACCAAGAGCGCTTCTGCCATTTAAACTGCTATTAGTTTTTTGAGCCCATTTATAAAACATTTCTGAAGCGATTGTAACATTCAGTAAAGCTGCCAAGTGATGTCCTACATGTTCATGTGACAAAACGGTGTGGGCATTTTGCTCACTTTTTTGAAAAAAAATATTGTTGTGCTTCTTGTTTATAAAGGATTTATATATGAAAGCAAAAGGACTAGTTAGTTGTGTTTTGGAATTTCGTTTCATGCATTGAGCATGACATGATTAAGTAATGATTTATAACAATGATAAGTTGTCATACTTAAGGTTTACTTTATTTTATTGTAACACAGCTTAACCATGGTTATGTCTTTCCCCAAGGTAGGTATCAAGGAGTAAACAGTTTCCAAGCTGTACTCGGTGTGTCGCCGAGTGTATCGTTTCTTCTATCATGCCTACATCCACCACCGGGATCAATTTGATGAATATGAGATAAGCGGATTGTGTGACAATACATAATTACACGTATTGATAAAAATATGATACAATTTTGACGGCTTAACGAGTAGACAGTGTGTAGAGTGTACACAAAAGTGTTACACTATTCCTGATAATTATACTAAGTACACATTTTAATAAGATTGCCACCGTTTACAACACATTAGGTTGTAAGTAATCACAATATTATGGGGAGTGCACTGATCGTTGACTTATTATTTTAAACTGAATATATTGCCAATATATTTAGACCGAGTGCTGTTTCGATTTATCTAACTAGCAAGTGTCGGATTTGTGTCGGTCCTCACGATGGCGGCCATTTAATTCTCAAATAATCTTTCCATACGTCTTTAAATTGGTTTGGTCACTTAATAAAGTGTCATTGACTCTGTTTTATATTTGATAATTAAACGGGTTCAAAATTGTTGTCGTACAAAGAGTTGTTCTAAAGTGACGTCAGACATATATAGTAAATCTATGTAATATTAATAACTTTAACTACTAAAAAGCGTAGCATTCAAACGATACTAATTTTCATGAAATGTTTTATGCAGATGTCCATTGCACCCATGTTGCTTAATTATTTAGTAATTCATAGAGAATACTTTCTAAGTTCATATATCTTTTCCAAATGCATTTTTGTGTCATATTTCACTTTAAATCTGCATAAAATCATGTACGCAATAACATACCTATGCAACTTCTCTGCTATATTCGGGGGCAGCCCATCATCATCATCATTATCATCATCATCGTCGTCATCATCATCATCATCATCATCGTCGTCATCATCATCATCATCATCATCATCAGCAGCAGCAGCAGCAGCAGCAATAGCATCGTAGTTATCGTCATCATCATAAAAAACAGCAACATCATCATCATAAAAAATTTAACATCATCATAACCCCTATTTTCCTTCTACTCTGCTTTCTCCTGGTTAGTGCCATCTTCGTAATCATCATCATCATCATCATCATCATGACTTTCAACAAATCGAAATTATTATATCGTAATCAATGTGATCACAACCATCAATTATCATAACAACAATTAATACACAAAAATAAAAACGACAACGTATCTGCACTAATTTTATTGTATTGATTTATCGTAATTATCATACCAATCATGAGTAGAAAGAAGAACATAGCATATATATTTCATTAAAGTATCAGCAGATAGAAACATATAGCCTGTTTCATTTGTTCATTTGCAAGAAGCCATATGTTAAACAATATGACACATGTAATTGACAAGTCGATCACATACACAACAAACCCAAACCGTGAGTAAACATGTGGGCCCCTGTCCACGATTGGTCAATCCAAAGCATTTAGGGTTAAACCCCAAACCTTACGCTTATTGCTTTATGATGTAGTCTAACTTGACATGCGGTTTGATTTATATTGCCAAATTAACATAGTTTTTCATGATGAGTTCTAACACAAACGTTGTTTTTTTCTATAGCATAATTAACACATAGTACTGTACGACACGCGGTTGATTTCTATATTGAAATTAACGATTGATAGTATAAAATAAATTGTAACATGACATGCGATTTGATTATAAAGGCAATTACAAGCATACTGAAATATGACATATTCTAATTCAACAATCGTTGTGATTGATATAAACAATTAACACATAGTATCATAGTGAGTTCTTACACGACACTCAGTTTGATTTATGTAGCCAAACACATAAACAACACATACATGTATAGGTTTATGGTGAATTCAAACAAAAACAACGGTTCGTGTTATATAAGCAACACTTATTAGTATATATAATGGCTTCAAAAACAAAACGCAGTTTGATTTATATAGCAAATAAAAACATAGTAGTATTTAATGAATGTTAATATGACGCGCAGTTTGATTCCTTTATCAAATTTGACATATATAAGAATATGGTGAGTCGTAACTCAACACGCGGTTTGTGGTCGGAGTCATACCATTTATATTTATAATAAACTCACTCTATATATTAATTCTAGAGATTGTTCGCAATCTATACATTGGATCTAGATGCACACACATAGAAGCGTACTAAACAACAATGTTTTATTCTATTTTATGTTTTATGTTTGAAACAAACGAATGTATTTACAATCACATACACTAAAATAAAACGTAAACTATATAAACAAATAATTATTTTGTTTAACTATTCGTGCAGGCAACATGTGACTTGTGCCTAAAGCAGCTAACGTGAAGTAATATCGTTCTTTGATTTATATGAATGAATACGATGTCATTACAGTTTACTATTTAGGAATGAAATGATGTTATTTTGAAGTATTACATTTATTACTAAAATGTATTTCTTAAAAATATTGGTGGAATACATAATACAAACATTTATCATTTACTAGCCTGTAAGATAAACAATAAATAAAACTAAAATTATGTTGGAAAAAATAATAAAATAGTATATTTTACACGTTGTAATTTAACACTGATAAAATACTTATACATCGTAATGCAATGTTTAATATAAACGAATTCATCTGGCGACTTATATTTTAGATGTTCCCTGTATTCTTTATATTTACACAATATCAACAATTGTTGCCTACATTAGTAATGCATGCGTTGATATCATCATCATAAACCTCGCATGCGTTGATTCATGAAGTCGAACTTGAAGCTGAAAGTATCTGAAGTTGCATTTAAATTCGATTGATGGCGTCATGAGAACTATTCTGAAGGAAATAGTTATACTCCTTATTGTCAACGCTGTCATCGTAAAAATGATCATCGTCATTAACAACACCAATACCACGCATATGAGACCACTTATCGGATCCCAGCGCATTGTCGTATATTCGGAATCGTATCACTATAACATTCTTCAGTTTCTGTTTGATTTCAATGTAGTCCTTCATTCGCGCATAACTAGTACATATGAATTCCAGCCTACTCTCAACTTTGTGAGTACATGAAGCCATCGTATTCATAAGGTCGTGTAATTTCGATGGATCCAATGTATGACAGTAGATATTAAAAAACTCCAATGATTAAGGTAGCTGCAGATTGATTGAAGTAAACACATATATTGTGAGCGTTTTAAGCTGCGTGAGCGATGATAGAGACTGCGAAAACGATTCTTCATGATTCACTTCCAAACCATCACTCTTATGACTCAGACTCAAACTCCTAATTTTTAGACCACGGAGAGCCTCCCACAGACCGGGACTGTCTTCATAAACACAAATACTAAGCGTTTCCTGATTTGTGAGCAAAGATAGGCATAGAAACTGCGACGACGAGTTTGAAAGAATCCTTCTCAAACCTCCAGACTTATCAATCATACTCACACCCTTGATATTAAGACCACTGAGAGCTTCCCACAAACCAGGAATGACATCTTTTACCTCAATACTAAGCGGTTCTAGTTTTGCGAGCGATGATAGAAACTGCAAAAACAATTATTTATGGTTCAAGCCCGAATCTTCATACGTATCAATCAGACTCAGGCTCTTGATATAACGACCGAAGAGAACCTCCCACAGACTTGTATTGTCTTCAAACACTGTAATCTTAAGTGTGTCCAGCTTTGTGAGCTGTGTCAACGACTCTACACGATTCACTGTCAAACCTTCACACACACCACTGAGACTCAGACTCTTGATATTCAGACCATGGTAACCGTGCCGCTGACTGAACACATCATAATCATTCTCAATACAAAGCGTTTCTAAATGTGTGAGCGATGATAGAAAAAAAACACACACAAACTGAACATGATTCACATCGAATGTAAAACATCCGTCCTTATCACCCAGACTCAAACTCTTAATATTCAGACCATGGAGAGCCTCCCACATACCGGGGCTGTCGTTCCGAACACAAATAATGTTTAATGTATTGTTTTTACTCGTCGTTATTATTAAGTTTGTAAATATGTTTGAACCCTCTACAAACGATGTTTTGACACAGTCGTCCAGCCAACACTTCACCTCATGATCGAGTCTTAGCATAGAACTTAACAGGCTACGTAGACCGAAAGAGGAACATTTGACGCTAGCCAAGTAAATGTTTTCTATTGATGACAGTATCGAAGGTGGGTCTACACACTGGGCTGGATCTGTAATGTTAAGAACAATCCATACCGGAAATTATGATGTGGTCGATCTGGCTGTATCTGTATTAGAACACAGCATAGTTCAATATATAACACTAACAAACATAGTAAGAGGACTTGTTAACCGCTCGTCAAAGTGGCCATTTTAACTTTATCATAGAGTATAAAAAGGAAAAAAAGGACGTATTCATCATATGAAAACAGAAAAAATACTGATTTTGTTTTTAAATAATGTGACAAATATTTGTTCTTTCAATTAATAATCATAAATAAAGTTGGTAAAAGTATACTACTTGTTCAACGATTCGTTTCGATAGCTCCAAACAAACGTGTATTATATTCATAGGATTTTAGTAATAGTATTATTATCATGGTCTAGAATTAAAATTATGCATGGTGTAATTAGTTTTGCAAAGATCCATACATACATTGTTATTTATAGTTTAATGTGTTTTGCTTGTAGAGGCTCCGGTCTTTTAAGATAATGATAATTGTATTGTATAAAACTACGAGTCCCTTGTCAGTGGCAAACGTCCAGATCTTTTAAAAATAACGATTCGATTTCGATACCAAATGGTCCGATTCGATTATTTTCTATTCAAATCAAATTAAACTATTTCCTGCTTATTTTGCAAACTATTTTATGTTTGATTTGTCCAGGGCATGAATTTATATGTTTGGTATTTGTTATTAACTTATTATGTTGTACATTTAAAGTGTTTAATTTTTGAAATACAATTTAAAATTTAAACACGCAACATTGTAACAAATTTATTGAGCAAAACTTCCTGTTGCGTCATTCTTAAATAACATAAAACGAAAAATTTATCACATCTGAAATAGCAACCTGAGTGTTTTCTCTACAAATGTTTCCTCAAACGTGTGGTGTTTGCAGATTTAGGGTAACTTGCGTCAACAAAACACTATTTGACAGTTGCCATTGCATCGAAACCTTCGCGAAACCCAAAATGTTCCCATACTTATGATTTTAATTTTGACGGTGCGTCTTTCAGCGCGGTTGAAGAAGCCATTTTACCGGCTGATGCAATACTCAGCATGTTATTCATTCATTCATTGGATTCTATATTGGCTATTGGCCAATCACAATACGTATTACAAATAACAGAAAAATTTGGACGTCGGTTTTGGAAAGTAAGGTTCAAAATGCGGATCAATCGGGATTGCAGTGAATCGAATCGAAATTGGCCGTATTGGTATCGAAATCGAATCGGCGGCGTTGAACCGGTTTTTCGATGCATCGAAACGCGAATCGTTACAGCTCTACTTTTAACTGTTCTGTTCGACGGACTGCGCCTTTAAGAACACGAAAACATAAACGTTTTAACTGAAGCCTTGCAATATACCGCTATTTCAATAAACGAAAAGTACACGTGCTTCATATAATATAAAGACGTGAAACTCCAGCTGCGGAATATAAGTAATAAACATACATCGTATACACTATCTATAAGACTGAAACCCATATCAATAAATCATAACATGTGATATTGTAATATTAAAATTCATTCGATTGAAGTGATGAGAAAAGGTAAATAATCGTTTCTGTTACCTCTTAACCATATGCCCCATCCCCAAAGAACCAATTTCTTCAAGCTGTGGCAGGATGACAGGTTAAAGTCATAATGAGATGTAGACTTGCAACCTTCAGATGAACTCCAGAAGTCACTCGTTGAAATCTTTACAAATAATCTCTGGGCATCGATCGTGTTAGAAGACCATATATTATTTAAATCTCTTATGTTGATTTCATCAATATAAAATTGACTGAGTTTCATCTGTATGGCATCCTGATTGTTGGCTGTTGCCTCTCTGATTCCTGACTCAATGATGCGCTGAAACTCACAAGGATTGTGTGACCCATTCTTATACTAGCAATGGCTGATGTCACATTGATTGATCAAAGCCGACAGTTTATTCGCAGCGGAGATGTTCATCCCACACAAAAATATGAGAACATGCGATATATCGCGATATGATGTATTGTTACGTTCAAGATAACTGGATACCTCGACACCAAATACGTATGGATTGCAGGCGATATGGTATGCTGCGAAAAAGTTCAGCACAGTTTTGTCAACGAACGAGATAGAGCTGTCTGTTCGAGTGTTATCTTTTATGTTTGTAAGTATTCCTGCTTTAACAGCAAATTACTTACATACAGTGAAATCGTCCAGAGGAAAATAGCTGGACAATGGTATTTTATTGGAAACATAAGGTGATTTTCTATCAGAAGCGAGGAGCAATTTACAAGCAACTTCAGCTTGTTTATCTAGGTGTTCAATGTTTGCCTGGAAGTAGCTTGTTCAAGAAAAACAGTCCACCGGTGGCGGGTGTGAATCGTTAAAATAACCAAGTGCATTGTTAGCCTTTTTACAAAGACTTTCAATCAGAGTAGTATAAAGAGCACAACGTGATGGACCTTTCCAATTGTCTTCCTCCACAATCGTATTTACCCAATTACATATGACAAGCGTGTACACTTTTGGTGGAGATGATAACGATTCTATCTTACTATATCTAACCAACGACTGAATTTTTTTCGAAGTTTCTTCTAGATTCTTCGCCTGGTCAATTAAGCGTCGAAGTATATTTTCACTAAATTCATACGGATCGCGTATCCCATGGATCTCTAATAATATGTCAGTATGAGAATTCTTGAAATCTTTATCAGCCAGCTTCGATGGTCGAGATATTGTAAGTATCGTACGTGTATCGTTCTGATATCCAGTGATGGAAGATTCGGTTAGGTTTATGCTATCAGGAGACACCCTTTCATCTATCCCGTCCCGTAATACGAGGCAGATTTCAGAGTTTATTATTTTTACGAAAAGTTTGTACATATATGCTCGTTCGTCTTCGGAAAACGTTTTATCAATAAAATGCTTTTTTATCATCTGCGTTACATCTGTCTGGCCTTTCGAATCTCTGGATGTGATGAGAAAAAGAAATTTGAATTTTTGAATTGTTGACACGTCATTGAATGCTGTAGTTACGCAGGGGGTTGTCGATGAAACCTGATATCCATGGCACCAGTCACGAACCAACTTAGCTGAAAACGTAGTTTTACCGGTGCCGGGTTTACGTTGTAGGTATATACGCAGGTTAGATCATCGTCTGTGTAAAATATTTGTTTGTTTGTTAGCGCTTCCTCCTTTTTTACGCGTTTCCCATCTTTTTTAATCTCAATTCGGTGTATGTTTGGCGTTGCATATATATCTAATATTCGCTTGTCAATACTGCATACAACATTGGAAAGAGGCACATTTCTAGAAGCGTCATTGTACTGGGCAATCAAACGTCGCCGAAATTCTAAAGAGATACCACGGAATGTATTTTTAAACGCACATTGCTTAATGTAGTTTTTTAGTCAACGTTGAGGTATCTGAATCAGATCTCTTTTACAAAATAGTATTTCATCTCGTCAGATTAGACATGAGTTTAATGAGATTTATGAAACCAAACCTAATCTGTCAAGAATTATTTATTTTAGTCACACGTTCCTATTATGTAAATACATAGCGAAAATAAATAATTAAGTGGACATGTTATTATTTTTCATATGATTTTCTCTCTTTGAATGTTCTCGATATGTTATAGGCCTTACTAAAAATTTAAATATGATCTTGTAGTATTAAACATTGATTCATTTTGAATTGTATCGTTAACAGTGTTGATCGCATTTTGACAGTTTGAACGATTATATGGCATAGTTATATGACTATGTTAAAATAATTCATACTTAATTCTCACTTCCATTGAATTGCATGCAGTACTAATGACATGTATTTAATATTGCTATATTAACTCAACCCAAACATATCGTTAAATCTTTGCAAACACAATCGCAAAATTGTTTCTAATTGACATACATATTTGCAATAACATTATTGGTTTGGTATTGAACATGCAATTAAATAATTGTCAATATGGTTAAATATTATCAAGTTCCACACATATGCTGAATATTGCGATAACTGAGGTTGACTTCATTGTTCGGTGATTTACAGTGCGATCTAAAGTCAGACATACCTTTGCACGATTTCTCGTAGTACGATTTTGTACGATTCTGTAGTATTCCAACAATGTTTATCGAGTTCCCTTTTACATTTTCCCGTGTATTCACTAAGTTTCTGTTTACATTTGTCCGTGTGTGCGCTGAGATCCTTTTGCAGTGTTCAATGTAAGTTCGCATCGCACCAATTGCCGCCTCTGTTATGTGTTCAACTGTCTTTAGTTTATCTTGTGCAGACTCTAACAAATCAACAATTTCCTCCGTTGTTAGCTTCAGAACGTCGGTTTGTAGCTGGACAGCGAAAACTATCTTTAAACATGCGTTTGGGTCAAACATGTACATTTATAATGTTTCATGAATATTTATGTATATATACGAGTATGTGGACAGCGTGATTTTACCTACATATTAATCATGCACAACTCATTGCTAAGCCTTCATATACGTATACATGATACATTTAAATCATAAGAGGCTATCACCGACTGATATAATGATAAATACAATATGATCGCATATAAGGGATCAATTGCAAATAAAAAATACGACATTAACGATACATTTAAATGTACCCATTATACCATAACAAAACGTACACAATCAGTAAACTATATTCAATATTAAAACGCGCACTTCATGCAAAGTTCGATAATGATCGCAATTACGTAAACGGCTTTTATTCACCGCAAATGTTTATCCAATACCTTTGCTAGTTTCCTCACAGCCTCTCGCGCAGAAAGGTAATGTGCCAGACATTGGGTGTCAGTCAGCAGGGAAATCAGTGTTATGAAGATGTCCTGGAGATCTTTGTCGGTGACCTTGCATGAAGAGGAATGGTGCACAGTTCTGCCAAGTTCTCGAGCCTAAAATTATGAAGAAGGTTAAGTATCACCTGATAAAACAATGCTCATTTGTAACGACAACCTATTGAAGTACTGAATCCCAGCGTGTACTTACATGAATAAACATATATTTTCAGAACGTCCATGTATAAAACTTAAACATATAATACGGTTTAAAGAGAATATAATAATGCATTAGTGCAAATACACATGTTAGTTACTTTTTATGTTTAAATTAAAGTATCTTTCACAGTCATACAAAGAAAAGACCACACTTAAAATCTATCTACACATACATACTAACATATTGTAAAAAAATAAGATTATAGAAGTGTCACAAAATACATTTTTCCACTATGGCGCGGGTAGAAAGAACTGCATTGACATAACAATACAAAACAAAAGCACGGGTTGCTTTCTCCGAGAACATACATTTTATTTTGAAGAAAATACAGTTGATATCAGTGCACTTATGCAAATTTCTTGAAGGAATAAGGCAAGAGTGGAAAGTTACATTTTATTATGCATTTGAATGGAACTTTAATATAAGATTCATTTAATGAGACAACAGTATATTTACCTTTGATAAAATACACGACGGATGTGTTTTTCCCAGGGCTATGGGGAACGAAAACTTGTTATCGAAGTGTTTGCAGTTTATTATAAACTGATTATTCCGTTAAAGTCTGTATCTCGAACCGAAATGTTTTCAGTATAACCGTCAGGAGGTAAATAAGCCTTGGCTATTTCCCACGGATTTGATGTCCAGTAATTCGCCTTTATATTTTTCCATGACGGGTTTAAAAATCTATGTTGCTTTTCAATTGCGTCAATAACTTTATTACACACATTAGCTGGACATGGCTGTGGTTGTTTCAACGCGGTGTGATGCATTGATGTGCGTAACCCATATGCTCCACGTTTATTGCATATTCCTTGTGAATGGCATATCAGCAAGTTTGCGATGTGACAGCCAGTACACGAGACTTGCGCTTGAACACTTGCCCAGACAGCGTTATATATATTGCCGTGCAAAGTTTTAGCCTCATTTTCCACGAACTGCTCTAGGCCAGACTTCGAAATATCAATTGCTAGCCATGCCTTCAGCCAGTTCGTCCTTTCCGGCTCGGTGAACACATCGGCTAGCCTCGCCATAATGTTTAAGTTATTTTCATCGCAGATGGAAATCCAACGTTCGGAAGAAACACGTTGTGGCTTGAGTTGCAGCTGTAAATATATATATATATAATTACCATCGGTCCAGTCATTTGCAAAAAAATATGTAAAACCTTTTAGATTGTGTATGCGATACGGATCGCAGTTATTCATGTATTACAGTGATGCTGTTGATGATTATGTTGATCATGATCTCCATTGTAAGAACGACGATAACGATGATTATTATGCATGTGATATTATGATGATGATAATATTATTAATGACACCGTTAATAATGATTAAAGGTTTAAGATATGATGAAGATGTGTTAGAGTTGAAATAAAGAATACTAGATCAATTATGAACTTGACATTTATGGAACGCTTTGACATTCTTATGTACATAGACGATATGGAATGTTGTGGGCATATAATGATATCTCGTGTTAGTGCATTTTAAGGCAGTGCTGTTTGTTTTTTTATTATACAGCATGTGCCTTTAAGAATATGAAAACACAAGAACTTTGGTTAAATGAAACTTCATACATTTTATTAAACATTATTGTATTTCGAGTGTTAAGAAATGTATTTATAAATGTTTACATACATTATTTAAACAAAACATTTGAGCGAGTGTCATCTAGTAAATGATTTTTGTAATGTAATGCCCAATTTTGCAAACATTGGAAAGGTCGGCGTTATGTAGTGGATATAGTGTCCGCAATGCGACCGGAATGTCACGGTTTCTATCCCACTACGGGAGTGTTCTTTCGATCTACCCCACATATACCAAGTACTGGTTTTAGTCCAAGGAAACGGACTCGATGGCGGTTCAAATAAGCCTTACAATTTCGATCCAATCGCGCTGAAATACATATGTTTCAAATAAATTGTAAAGGTTTGTGAACATGGGTATTTAAGTCAATGTATTTTCTTCTACCTGTTGTTTACTGTTGTTTCCTGCTTATTGAACTAAATTTTAGTACTATTTGAATTTACATGGGTTCCAGTTGCACGTAGGAATGTTTCCGGTTCATTATGATTTTCTGATATTTGGCGTTGTAATTATTTGTTGGAAATAAAATGTGCAGTAAATATCAGATGTGCCTACTCTTATACATGTGTCTGCAAATCACGCTTGAGAAATGTCACTATTATTCTGATTGGTCAGCTAAGTATTACAAAATTATTTTGATTAGTGGCCAATCAGAACGACATTTAAAGTTCATGTGGAATCTATCAAAGAGAGGGAACTGTATTTCCTGTATTTTATAAGACGTTTGGAATGTGTTACCATTTTGAAGGAATTAGTGAGATTTCTGGAAAAAACACGTCACTGTTTTTAGGAAACAGACAAATATAGTTGGTATTTTTTAGCATATAAGTCACTGCATATGCACGTTGTCATGGGCTATTAAATGGGCATAATAAATGAAAGGTGAATTTAGTTGAGTATGCTGTGTAGTTCAAGGCCTACCCAAGAATGTTGTTAAAGCGCCCAGGTCTGAAAGAATAGGGTCTTAGGAATGGACTCAAGATTTTTGTTTAATTTCCACGCAAAATGATGTTAAATGTCTGCGTTGGTGCTACAGCATTTGTATTTACTGCTCATATATGTAGAACTCTACTCTAAAATTTAAATGCAGGGTTCTTCTTCCAATTTTAAAAATATCCAATTTTTAAATGTACAATTTAAAAATTAAAATATTTATATATTGATGCAATACCGCGCATGATTACAATTTCACTCAACGATAATTTGGGTTTTCAACAATTTACATGTATTTTAATCGGCATGCATTGTGGTCCCTGTTAACAAGCATTAGATTTACAATCACTTACCGCTTATGACCAAGCCCTAACCCACACATTAGATGTAAAATATTTAGGGCTTGCTAAAGGCTGTTTAGTTTTTAATACAATCTTCATTGAATATAAAAGTATATGCTGACAGTAGCCATCAGGATTCCATATTGAAATGTTGCGAAAACGCTAGTACTTAACTGGTCATTTTCTTGTGGATTTTAAAAATAAATTTTGTAATAATATATTTTAAGCGATATTACTCTGATACTTAATTATTATTAATTAGTGACTTTGGTTAAAAAATATAGACATAAACCTGCATATTTATGCCAATTTTGTCGATCTAGATGGTTCACTGAAAAGTATCCTGATAACAAATACGATAATAAGTAAACAAATTCTGGCATTGGTCGATATTTTTTAGTTAGAAACAACATAATAGTATATGCGCTTCTTAAGGTGTTCTGTCATTTTGCGGTGGACAGCAGTTTTTTTCAAGCCGAATAGTATGTGCAAAACGATCGAAATCAGAAAGATTATTTCTTGAATATTCCATCTTTTACTCATTTCCAATATAAATCTAAATTAAAACATGATAATATATATGAAGGTTCATATGTATAAGAAGTTGCATTTAGTCATGAACATCATATTATGCATAATAAGAATAATTATTATTTCAGAAGCTGTTCTAACATCATGTTCATATACAGTGAAAACCCTCTAAACCGGATCCTCTCTATACCGGAATCCTCTCTAGTCCTGACAAATTGTCCGGTCCAATTTTTGTCCCTATAAAACCATGCGTAATCATCTTCTCAAGACCGAAATCCCCTCAATTCCGAATACAGGTCAGTTTTTGGATAAAAATTTGGTCTGTCCATACGTTAGTGTACCTCTCTAAACCGGTCAGGACCGGTTTATTGCTCCTCAGACATAGATCAAAACGTGTGAAAAGCGGATTAAAGACGTGTGAAGTTAATAAAAGTGGCCGAAAGTTTTGCAAACTGCAATAATCGCAAAATAATTTAAAGAGATTTTGTAGAAGTAGTAGTAGTAGTAGTAGTAGTAGTAGTAGTAGTAGTAGTAGTAGTAGTAGTAGTAGTAGTAGTAGTAGTAGTAGTAGTAGTAGTAGTAATGGTAGTAGTAGTAGTAGTAGTAGTAGTAGTAGTAGTAGTAGTAGTAGTAGTAGTAGTAGTAGTAGTAGTTGTAGTAGTTGTAGTAGTAGCAGTAGTAGAAAAAGTAGTAAAAAAAGTAGTAGTAGTAGTAGTAGTAGTAGTAGTAGTAGAAGTAGTAGTAGTAGTAGTAGTAGTAGTAGTAGGGGGAGTAGTAGATGTAGTAGTAGTAGTAGTAGTAGTAGTAGTAGTAGTAGTAGTAGTAGTAGTAGTAGTAGTAGTAGTAGTAGTAGTTGTAGTAGTAGTAGAAGAAGTAGTAGTAGTAGTAGTAGTAGTAGTAGTAGTAGTAGTAGTAGTAGTAGTAGTAGTAGTAGTAGTAGTAGTAGTAGTAGTAGTAGTAGAAGTAGTAGTAGTAGTAGTAGTTGTAGTAGTAGTAGTAGTAGTAGTAGTAGTAGTAGTAGTAGTAGTAGTAGTAGTAGTAGTAGTAGTAGTAGTAGTAGTAGTAGTAGTAGTAGTAGTAGTAGTAGTAGTAGTAGTAGTAGTAGTAGTAGTACTAGTAGTGGTAGTGGTAGTAATAGTAGTAATAGTAGTAGTAGCTGTAGCAGAAGCAGCAGCAGCAAAATCTATTACAAAAAAACTGTGACATCCGGATAATATTCGCATAACCATATAGCTCGGCAAAATCAGCAGAAATATGCAGTCTTTTTCGTATATTCATTTGGCAAAAGTCATTTATAAATGAGTTATTATTCCCATAAATGCAACAGTATCGCGTTTTTCGAATTTTCAAAATCCGCAAAAAATCACTGGTAAAGTACTACCGAATTCTCAACATTACGATATGCAATATCGGGTGGTTGCTACTATCAACATATGCCTATATATTCAATGCAGCTTGTATTATAAACTTTTACGGCGTTAGGCAAGTCCTAAATGTTTAAAAAAAAGCTTTTCTCTAACTTGCATCACATAATGGAGGGTTGGAGAACAATATCCTGATACTTTCATATTTATGGTAGCACCCTACTGAAGATAAATCCGTTTAAAATAAATCACAATTACGTCTGACAATGAAAGCAAATAACACAACCATAGTAACAATTGCGGGGCTCGGGTTACACCTTTTTATTAACGTGTCTAGTCGGACAAATGCCATCAAATTTGAACCCAAAAATTATTATCTTTAACTTAAAATGTTGCCTAAATCTAATGTTTCCTCACATTATTTTTTTACACAAATCATTTGTAGAAGTTCAGTACTTGAAAAGTCTATCCTAAATGTGTCGCTCAATCTTTTAGTAATATGAAAACATACGCGGTAAGCATGTGGCTTGGTTTAGGAAATGACAGAATTAAGATAAATTGACCACCACATGTTTCGATATATGCTGGTTGTGGATGATTCGTGTTTAATCTTAATTTATGCTGTATTACAGTCTGTGTCAGTCAGTTTGTTCAGTTATGTTGTTTGTATAATGTATAATGTATAAACAATATCTTTACAACTAAAGGAACGTAAAGCCGTGATATGCTATATCGCCATTATAGACTTGATATACATTAAAGATCTGTTTAAAGTTCGCGTTAACATGATTTCTTAAAATAAAATTGAGATTGTGCAAATACCTGTCTAAAATTAACATAACTTTTTCTTTTTTACATATTATTACAATGCTAGTCCAACGTTAAAACTTCTTCTGCACGTTTTCTCAGCTTAAGCATTGATTCAATAATAAACGAACAAAGAAATGTCTGAATGGCAACACTATTAACAAGCATTTAAATCAATATATCAAGTAGAATGAGAATTATTTTGACCATTTGTATTCAATCCAGAGTAAACATTTCTCAATTTAATGAACTATAACTAAACAGTCAAATGGCTTAATGATTTGTATTGATATGCTCGTTTGAATGCGCACGAATGCCAATTCAGGTATTGGAGCAATTGTTTTGAAACGGTATCAAATTTCAAAGACCGAAAATCAATTTTTTGGCACAAAACAAACTTAATTGGTTCAGATGATCACGCGATTTCGTCGGTCAATAATAAATTCAGCATGCGAAATTATCTCAGAAGAATGATCATACAATGCAAATGTTCAGAAAACTTGCATTATTCGTTTGAAATATACATTATTATTGATACTATATTCTTTATAAAACCGCTTTTAATAAGTATATAAGTCTGTTTAGGTTTTATGCTCTTTTCTACGCATCAGTATCTAAGGTTTGGAGATGAAACCTTAAACATTTGAATCTAGTATGGACGATCTAACATTAAATATAACTTTCTAAGGAACTGCAAATGCGTGAAAATATTATCTAAGGGGGAACGGGTTAAAATTTTCCCATGAATGTTAAAGTTACAAAGCAGAGACCAATTACAGGCGAACGGAAACATCCATCCACATAAAACATTCCATGTATAATATAATGCAGCAATTTCTTATTTACCAAGCAACTTCAAGGAGTAATATTTTGTGTGTTGAATCTCCTAGCTCAGAAGTAAAGTGGAATTTTAAGAGGCTCCATTTTACATGGAAATGATGTCTTTTATCGTCTTCTACATCAATTGTAATCAAAATCAATGTTATATGTGGCCTTGGATAATTACATATCGGTTAACGGATGCAAGCAATTAAACATCGCGTAAATAATAAACTTATGTCACTGAGTAAAATGGACAATTTGTCATATTAAGATTAAATTTATTGACTTGTAGTAAAATAAGGTACTTGTACCCATATTACATATTCATAACATGTGTTAAAATAGTACTATTAAAACTTTTTTGCAGCTAAAATGGTTTAACCTGCAAATAACAAGCACAATTATAACATACAGAGAGGAAAAGACACGTAAACCATGCTAAATGGTTTTGAGAAAATATGATATAAAGTATCTATTTGAATCTTGCAAGTAAACATCTAAAACAATCCCCATGCAATCGTTGGGTGTATGAAATATCCACTACATGTATATACTTAGGGAAGTATAAACTTCTCTACAATTTAAAATACAAAATAAAATTAAACATCCACCCATCTCTTGGATTTAACAAATATATTCAACAAAAACGTAAAAAAACCAAGATGCTGCTTTTTGTATTGCATGAACTGATTAAATATAATCCTTTTTAAAGGTGTCATTTTATTCTGGCGTGCCTAATTTAGTTAATTTATTTCCAAACAAGAGTCTGACTATCTTTCAATGCAACTCAATTCTTACTCCAATAAAGATAAAAACCTGATGCAATTAATGATAAAACTAAATTGCAATATGTATGAACTGGGCCTCTTGAAATTGGGTCTTATGTCATGTGCTGCCAGAATTGCTCCAGACCAGCTTGCACAATTGCGCAGGTTGGCAAGAAGCTACGCTTTCAACTGGTAAGTCAAACACGGTTTTATGGTCTCATAAGCAGACAGGGTAAGACTGCGTGGATGCCCTGCAAGACTGCGTGGATGCCCAGGTTGGTCGGAAGCTACACTGGTTGCATATGACTCTTTACCACTTAGATACGGATTTTGACGCATTGGTAGTCCATTGTAAAGTTAAATTTAATTAAAAACATTTCTTACAAAATTCAAGTTATAAATGCTTCATATCCAACCCTTAGATACTTATAAGCAGCAAACAGCATAAAACCTGACCAGACTGCGAGTTATTCACATGCTTTTCTGGTTTAAGGCTGGTTGCAAAAGCCATTTGCACTTTGCTTCTTATGGGGAAAAGGGTTAAGACCCATTTTGGTATCACAGAGGTAATATGTAAATCATTCCATATAAACTTGTTCACTAAATGGTTATAAAGCATGCTTCAACATCTTTTAAAACCTTAATGAAGTGAAACTTCAATGTATGCATGGCACTTTATGTTAAGCATATACAAAAAGTTTGGCTATGATATTTATGATTTCCCATGATCTTAGTTGTTTGGTTTTTTAAAAACATGTCTCCAAAGTCGTTAAAGCATGATCAAAATCTTTTTTGTTATTGCCATTACAAATAATAATAAACTTTTATAAATGCATAAATAGATGGTCGGAATAATAAAATTTAAACGAGATAAATGATCTGTAAAGACCTACAGGGGGAATACCCTGAGCAATAAATGGTCTGAATATATATGCATTTAAATGAGATTTTGAAAAACTGGTACTGGGGAGTACCCATATATTTATGGAGTGTCAGTAAGTATTGAATATGTTCTTAAGTAGCATGGCTAAATAGTATGCAACACAAAGGTTCACTGTACCATTACATAATATATTATTTTTTAAACAGTCCACACGAAATAAGATTGTTTGTATTTTCTGGACAAATGGAGCAGGTAATTAGGAACATTAAACAACATCATGGATAATTTAAAATATAAAACATGCAAGTATCTATGATAAATTAAATTTATGCTAATGCAGTCAGCTATATATTACCACGATGATAGGGCGAATACCACAACTTTTCCGCTCACCGTCGAAATTTTACACTTCTGACAAGTGCACCGTATCCTTTTGACGAAAAGTAACATTGCGGACAAAGACAAATCCGGTAAGTGGGTGACACAATGTTTTATTATAAGACACTGAAAAATGATTGCCACTTGCGAAGCACTCCACCGAATTTCTGAACCAATATGTCGTCTATTTAAAAGTTTACCAGTCGTTTTATATTTAGTATGACTTTGAACAAGTGTTTACAAAAAGTCGTGTCGCGCTCGACACCATTCGTACTTGTGAGAAAAATGTAATAATCCGATTATTTTCGATGTGTCAGACCTGATGTGACAGACTTAAATCATTGTATATATAAAAAGAACATGCCATACGAAGCTGTTTGTTTCAATATCTGTTAAAGGCCTAATTTTGGTGAAAACATGCATCACTTACATAAAAAGCGATGCACCGCGCAACACTGATTATAAGCACCGTATATATATTCCGTGTAACTGAAATTTGTGGCACCGCTAACTTCTGCACGTGGTTTTAAATGATAAGCTATAACAAACCATCGTGAGCTTAATTTATTTACGATAATCTTCCATTTATCAAAGTTACATGTCCCAAATTTTATCATAAAAATGATTACATGCTTGCACCAAAAAAAGGTTTGCCGGGATCGATTGTCTTGCTTTCCATTACGTGGAGGGCACATGTTTAAGTCTCATGTTTCAATTTATCTTTATTGTTGTGGAATAATACAATCATAATTGATAATTATTATTTATTGATTTCAGATTCATGAAAAGATGTCAAGCTACGATTATAGAAAAGTATAGGCAAATGTTGGTGTAAAACTAACCGAAAGAAATAATAAATTAAGTTATCTATAGAGTGTGCATTGTGATGTTGCATTGGTTACATTTACTAAAATATGACTTTGGTGTTTTTGGCCAAAACCAACGGTATATACCAAATATGCTCTCGACTACTTAAATCAGAAAAAAGGGGTTACAATAATAAAAAACAACTTTTTTGAGACTGTCTATAGAAGCGTGTGAGTGCACGTCTTCATAGATAAGACATTACAGCGCGGTCCGTTTTTACGAGATGTTCGAATCATATATAGTTATTTCCGTCAAGTATTTAAATAAATAAATTGAAACCCAAATATGTTCAAATTACACTGTAATATTGCTTTGAAACGGTTTGTACACTTGTTTGCCATCCTGATTCAGTATGAAGCCATTATTTGACATTGTTTTAATAAATATTGTGCTTTATATTTGTTAACAATTATGACCCCAAACATGAATCTCAACACTTTTCCGTGAAATAATCTATGTACAACTCTCCAGAATTTCATGGTGTCTTCTTTGTATGTCATCATTGAGGTTATCGGTAGACCGTACCACCTGACAGCATCCAGAAACAATAGCAGAGCAATATTTGTCAGCGGAAACGTGTTGTTACATACCAAATTGATAAAGTTACAAAAGTCATAGCATAAATTTGCCGAGTGTAATTTTTGAAAGAAACCTGGTAATAGATGTGTCACTTTTTCAGTCATGTTTTCTAAACTGCTATTTTCAAATAATTTCTTTTATGATGATCTTGCTTTCTTGGTTTTCCGTTTGTGTGGAGCATTAACAATATTGTCATGGAAGGCTGGGCGGCACTGATCAGTTGGTGTCTCTGTGACATACGTCGAGCTGGTACATGCCGGTTGACGGTCGCCTGGAGATGCGCCGGTATCATATTCAGCACCGGGAGGAAAAAGTCTCCGTTTCTTGTTTTTTGGTTTGTTTAAACATACATTGGAACGTCTCTTCTATCTGAAAGAAAAAATATCAGAATAGAGCGGTGCCAAAACATCATAAAGATGCGGTGCCTTTACGGACATTGTTGAGCGGTGTCCATATTTCTATAATGTTAGTGTTGAGCGGTGCATACTTGCTAACACGTGTAAATGTAAAAATCACAGTTATATTCAATAAAGCAAGTCATAATGTGTTGTAAATTGATTCTTCTACCATAAAATACCGTTTAACATAACAATCTTTCATTTAAAATGTTTAAAATCTGCAAAAAATACGATTTTTCGCGTCATGAAAGTCACTTCTTTCAAGGCATGCCCAAATAGTTTTCAAAGTTTTGAAGTTCAAAGCGACTAAATTTTGATGCGGTAAACGGCAATTATATGTAAAGTGTATACTTCGTTCGATGGAATATCTTGTTTTTTTCTTTCATTTCTGTACTCGCCAAAAAGGTTGAGGCCATGTTTTTGACAGAACGATACGGTGCGCTTGTCAGAAGTATAAAATTTAGACGGTGAGCGGAAAAGTTGTGTTATTCGCCCTATCATCGTGATTACTATTGCAATAGTTTATTGAAAATTCATAATATCACTCCGACCATTCAATTAATGCTATCAACAAGTTTCCAAACTAGTTCACGGGTTCAAATCTATTCTAAGATAAAGGAACCTGTCAATAAAAATGGTAAATGGTCATGACAGATGCATGAATAAATTAAAAGTAATAATCAAATATTACTGCATTGAAAGCCTGTCAGATCAATAAAGCCTTGTTGCTGACTATATCCAAAACATGGCCCTTCATCTCAGTTATTGACATAAGACTTAGCACAGCAACATTGAATCATTGTTACCTTTGGAAATAAATATTGAAAAATACGTCTCTAGTGCTACCGTATGGTACATATTAATGTGTTTATCAATCACATTTTTAAAATAAAAAAAAACTAAGAGGCATATCTCTGGAAAACCAGCCTAAGTGTATGTTTGTAAAGAATTGTCCAAAATTAGTATGTGCAGTTTAAAAATGCGTTGCAATTTAAACAAGATAATCAGGAACGACATTTTCTGTGTTATTAAATGTTTGATTTATATATACAGGTATAGTCTTTTAAAGTTTGTTTCACCTCATTCCTGATTGAACTTGGAGAATCCATGGGGAAAAAACAACCCACAGCTGAAATCAACGGCTACTCCATGAGGACAAAAATAAGACCAGCTAATATCTACTGCCAAAATCCATTGGGAAATAACAAAACCAGATACAGTAGACTCTCTGAAAACCGAGATTATCGATAATTGCGTGAGCGGAATGTGTGACACCGCACGCGCCGTACTGACTAGGTATTGTAATTAACATGCATCTTGAGAATTTGGACAGTCCGGTGTACTAAATGTATTTTACCTTGAAAATGACGAAATTCAAGGAGATATCCGTTCGGTTTCCGGTTTTGAGAGAGTTCGGTTTGTTCAACATTTTTTTATCAAAGAAATAGAAGGGGAAATAGGGACTGGCCCGGCCGTTCGGAATCGGGAGATTTCCGGTATTCGGAGAGTCCGGTATTGGCAGAGTCTACTGTAATATCTACTACCATTCCACAGGGGAATAACAAGACCAGCTGATATCTGCTGCCACACTATGGGGAAATGGCAAGACCATCTCATATCTACTGCCACTCCATGGGGAAATAACAAGATCAGCTAATATCTACAGCCACTTCATGGGGACATAAAAAGACCAGCTGATGTTTACTGCAACTCTATGGGGAAATAACAAGACCAGCTGATATCTTCAGTTACTCCATGGGGAAATAACAAGATCAGCTAATATCTACAGCCACTCCATCGGGAAATAACAAGATCAGCTAATATCTACAGCCACTCAATGGGAAAATAACAAGATCAGCTGATGTTTACTGCCACTCCATGGGAAAATAACAAGACCAGCTGATATCTTCATCCACTCTATGGGGAAATAGCAAGAGCAGCTAATATCTACATCCACTCTATGGGGAAATAACAAGATTAGCTGATATCTACAGCCACTCCATGGGATATAACAAAATCAGCTTATATCTACAGCCACTCCATGGGGAAATAGCCAGATCAGCTAATATCTACATCCACTCCATGGGGAAATAGCAAGACCAACTGATATCTACAGCCACTCCATGGGGAAATAACAAGACCAGCTGATATCTACAGCCACTCCATGGGGAAATAGCAAGACCAGCTGATGTTTACTGCCACTCTATGGGGAAATAACAATATCAGCTGATATCTTCAGTTACTCCATGGGGAAATAACAAGACCAGCTGATATCTACTGCCACTCTATGGGAAGATAACAAGATCAGCTAATATTAACATCCACTCTATGGGGAAATAACAAGATCAGCTGATATCTACTGCCACACTATGGGGAAATAACAAGACCAGCTGATATTTTCAGTTACTCCATGGGGAAATAGCAAGATAAGCTAATATCTACAGCCACTCCATGGGGAAATAGCAATATCAGCTAATATCTACAGCCACTCCATGGGGAAATAGCAAGATCAGCTGATATCTACAGCCACTCCATGGTGAAATAACAAGACCAGCTGATATATACAGCCACTCCATGGGGAAATAGCAAGATCAGCTAATATTTACAGCCACTCCATGGGGAAATAGCAAGATCAGCTAATATCTACAGCCACTCCATGGGGAAATAACAAGACCAGCTGATATCAACAGCCACACAATGGGGAATTAACAAGATCAGCTGATATCTACAGCCACTCCATCGGGAAATAACACGACCAGCTGATGTTTACTGCCACTCTATGGGGAAATAACAAGACCAACTGATATCTACAGCCACTCCATGGGGAAATAACAAGATCAGCTAATATCTACAGCCACTCCATGGGTAAATAACAAGATCAGCTGATATCTACAGCCACTCCATGGGGAAATAACAAGATCAGATAATATCTACATCCACTCCATGGGGAAATAACAAGATCAGCTGATGTCTACTGCCACTCCATGGGGAAAGTACAAGATCAGCTGATATCTGCTGCCACTCCATGGGGAAATAACAAGACCA
Organism: Dreissena polymorpha; assembly: GCF_020536995.1. Taxonomy (NCBI): domain Eukaryota; kingdom Metazoa; phylum Mollusca; class Bivalvia; order Myida; family Dreissenidae; genus Dreissena; species Dreissena polymorpha. Next base: position 32,477,639 of record NC_068362.1, read on the forward strand.
GCTGATAATGACTGCTACTCCATGAGGAACTGGCAAGATCAGCTGTTATTTACTGTTACTCCATGGTGAAATAGCAAGACCAGCTGATATTTAATGCAACTCCATGGGGAAATAACAAAACCAGCTGATATCTGCTGCCACACCATGGTGAAATAGCAAGACCAATTGATATCTAACGCAACTCCAAGGGGAAATAACAAGACCAGCTGATCTATACTGCCACTCCACAGGACAAAAAACAAGACCAGTTGATATATACTGCCATTCCATAGGGGAAATAACAAGACCAATTGATATCTACTGTCATTCAATGGGGGAAATAACAAGACAAGTTGATTTCAACTGGAACTCTACACTTTTCACCCTAAATAAGTTCTCAATGATTTTAATCATGAAAATGTAAAAAGGTTTTACAAATGCTTCTATATATCACGTGATTTAGAAAATCATCATTGGAGAAATTGCATCCCTTAAACACATACATGTCAACATGCACATGTTCATTTGTGAAGATTTTTCTTCCTTTAACATTAAGTTTACACAACATGTTTTAGTTGACCTTCAATATGAAGTCAGCCTCAATACACTTCCAATAAACAGACATTAGTCGGTCAGACATGCCTTCTTAAACAATGTGCAAGTGGACATCCTGGTTTAAGAAAAAAAAAACACATTATAGCCCTTTTACTTGTGTATGAATAAACTTCATCCCCTTTCAATCAAGTCAATATGCAATAATGCATATCAAATAATTAATTGGTAAATACCTATATGCACCATGGCATTATTTTGTTGATGGTTATAATCAAATTAAATGTGTTGTTATTCTTTTGCAGTTGATACATTGGCAATTATACATACATTACATTGGTACGTAATATGGAAACGCTTTGTAAATGTGTGCATATTGTCCATTAGGCCTCATAATGGTTAATTTGATTGCCTGTCTGTCTGTGCAAAATTTGAAACGCTCTTATGTCAAAATTTGGAGAGGAGAAAATGTAAGCCTCGATTCATGTAATTGTTTTCATGAATGTTTTATGTAAATAATGGTACAGGTTCATGTAAATAATTGTACAGGTTTCTATATACACAAGCATTTAGAAATTTTATATAAAAATTAAACGATACAATTTTTAAATATTTTATTAATCATTTGTTTGTTTTGTGAAACCAAGGATCCTAACAACCACAAAGCACTTCTTGTGGTGCAGCATATTCAACGAAACATCTTATATTTCAGGAAACAGATTTAATACTATGTCCGGCATTGTTACAACCAAAAGTATAAACAAACAATATTCATATACACTTATAAATGAAATGGTAATTATAACTCTATTTCCATTTCTGACTTGATTGAACTAACAACTGTCTACTCTAAGAAGGACCTTGATCATACCCACTATGCCACTACTTAGAATAACAAGTAAAAAAATGTTTAGCTGTATTATTTAGCAATATATGCAATTAAAAACTGTGGTTGATAAAAGTTCTTCTGTACTTATGATAATTTCAACCTTTAATCACCACTACATCCTGAATCAGGAATCATAAATATTGTGATTCGAGTCTCTGGAAAAACTGGGCTTAACTAATTCATTAATAAACAATACTTTAAGACTTTTATTGTAGTTTTAACTTAAAGGAAGTCTATTCGTATTGACAATACAGTTAAAGGGATAATGTGACCCCTGATTAGCCTATGCTGACCGCACAGGCTTATTTTGAACAAAACTTTACGCAAATGTATTAAACTCTGTTTTCCTAATGCATTGCTCATTTATATTTCTAGAAGCAGTTATCCTTGAATGTACTTAAAATAAATAAACACAATTAAAACAGTTTATTAATGTTTGCTGCAATACCGAAAAATCTTCTTCGTTGTTAACGGCAAGGATAACAAATGTGATGATGGTGCTTGTTTCCATTCACCACTCTTGGTAATGTCATCTTGTTGTTTATAATTTTCAATAACATTGGAAGAAGTATTGTTTAGTTTCGCAGATATTTCTGCCCGCATTACATTACTAGCAGTTTGGAAATCACATTGACCTTTTAGCTTAGAATCACCTTAACCCCTGTAAGTTTCACCTTGACCTTTGTCCGTTTCTAGATCAAGGTCATCAGAGTCTGAGATCATATCTTCCATTTTCTCACAGCTGTAATCATCTGTATTTGACTCCACTTATTCGCAAAAAACAACAACAAAATAATTAATTTGTACATAGCAAATAAATATATTTAAGAAAAGTCCAGAAGAAACTATAATGATGTATGTTCTCCTGTGACATCCTGTTCAATCTTCACAAACTTTTCAGGGTTGACACCTGTATGTACAGATTTTTTGTTTCAATGAAATTCATTCCACTATCGCAGGTAGTGTCTTAATGAATTTACCTGTACTGACTTACTGACTTTTGTGGAAGCATCAATTATTTGATTTTGTGTATTAACCTGTTATAGTAAACAAAATAGCGCGATGTGACCAGTGTCATACGAAAATGGGTCTTATGTCATTAGCAAATTCTTGTCAGGAGATACTTTGTCTGCTAATGAGAAGTGACCTTAAATCGCTACACTACATGGACACCCTTCATTCAAATACTCTGGATTCACCGGTGCTCGCGTCAACACTACACGATCGGTTAATCGTTATTTCTTACTTCCAACCGGACATTGTTGTGCTGATTATTGGCACCAACGACATTTATGACTCTGTGTGTTCAATTAATTCTGTGGCAAATACAGTTCAAGACATGGGTGGACGGTCTAAAACTCCTACTTTAGTACTTTCTGAACGTATGAAATGGTATCAGACAGCCGAGCTTGCCTGTGGCGTTTCAAAGGGTTTTGGACGATTTCTTCCAAAGAAAGAAACTTTGCAACAGACGGTTGCCACCTTTCCAGCCGGGGACAACACCAGCTGTATAAAAACATCAGAGCACTAGTGGTCGCCGCCACGAAACGCATCCTCAGCAGCTGAGCTCAGAACTTACAGATATGTATTAGTTTACTATTCAATGTTTGAAGATCTTATGCTAGCTCTCTGCGTGATTGAGTTACCAGGCTCAGGTTTATTATACTTAAATAAATGACTTCGTTGGCAGCATCATTTTGGAAAAAAGTACCTAGCAAAATTGGGATTTTTCGAGTCGCGAAATCTTTCAAATTCGGAAGAATTTTAATCGACAAAAGCATTATTGGGGATTTTTTTCTTAATTTTTCTTATTAAATTGAATGTTTTCTTACATAGGTATTCCCTTAAAATGCGAAGAAAAGTATTAAAATGTTTTTTTCATGCAACAGTCATTGTCCACTGCTAGCGAAAGTATGTGTATGAAAAAAATACAGACTTTGTTAATGTTATGCTAGAAGTTCATTTACAATATATAGCTCGATTTGTCATTTATGATTTTTTTTTATGAATATGCACAGTCGAAGGACCTGCATTCAACATATTATTCAAAATTCAAGTTTCCAAATGTCTTAAGGCAACCACTTTTTGAAACACAGTTACGTTGAAAGTGAAACCAGTCCACATTTCTCTACCTCAGACCATCGATATCGATTCTCAACCAATTTACAATAATTTATACGTACACATGATTATCACTTGTTGTAAACCGGGTACGTTACCTGACTATTCTGAATAATTCAGCACTTCAATATTTGAAAGCAAATTCTGACCGAAAATTTATCTTAAGAATTGCATAAACACAACCGGCCGCCATTTGTCTGAAGTGTCAAGGGCACGAAAATTGCATTATGGAACACTCGATACGAGGGCGTTTTATGGGCTATTCCCTTTAGAACGCTGCAACACGGCACACGGTTATTTAAAACAATGATCCTACTTTTTCGGCTTCGGTCATTTCAGTCGGAAATTAGGATACTTTTTTAGAATTTGGAAAAAATATGCATATTTGGAATTGAGAATGGGTCCGACTATCGGATCCGTGAGATAGGCAGAAAAAGGCCTGGCCAGTCATACCATTTTATAGATGCCTGATTTAGATTGTCAAACTATCTGTACCAGCCTCATGATTTATATTTTTGTGTGATTTTAGTAACCAGCCTCACGCTTTTTCATGGTATTATTTTATCAATACATGAGTCAGTTGTCAGCCGCTTGCTCTATAATTATGTGCAATTTACCCAAATGTAAGGGAATTAACTGGAGCAGTTTTTGTGAAAAAAAAAAGATTTATCTCCCTTGTTGACAATGTAGCAATCAGCCTCACGCTGATTATTCTTTAATATTTTATCTACGCATGGTTTACTTGCCAGCTTCATGTCATATCTTTATGCGTGATTGAGTTACTAGCCTCACGCTTTCCAATATTATTATCATTTGTCAGCCTTAAGCCATTCATCTTTGCAGGACTATCAGTCTCGCGCTTCTTGTGTCTATTGTATCAGTTCGAAGAAAAGGGGTATATAGTTTTCGCACTGTTTGTCAGTATGTCTGTCAGTCTGTCACACTTTTCGTGAACGCTCTCTAATTCAAAAAGTTTTGCATCCGATCTTTACGAAACTTGGTCAGAAGTTGTATCTAGACAATATCTAGGTCAAGTTCGAATATGGGTTATGCCGGGTCAAAAACTTTGTCACGGGGTCGAAAAAACAAATCCAAGGGAAGTAATAAGCTTTAAATGAACATAATTATCTGACCTGCCAATTTATATATTTTTGTTAAATAAATCAAAGCGGCGCAGTAGGCTGCATTGTGTTTCTGACAAACACATCGTGGTAAAAGGTCAAGGTCAAGGTCATCCTTCAAGGTCAAAGGTAAAAAATACAAATCCAAGGGAAATAATAAGCTTTAAAGGGAGATAATTATTCAATATTGAACATGGCACATTGATATTTGGCATGCATGTGTATCTCATGGAGCTGCACATTTTGAGTGGTGAATCCACAGTCACGGTAGTGGCTTTAAATTATTTGCTAACAAAGATAGAGATTTGTTAGAAACAATTATTTTCAAGGGAAGTAATTTATATAATTATAAATCAAAGATTATATATTTCCTTACAAAGAATTAAAATTCTTTTCACAGTTACTGTACATAGTTTTTATTTTGATTATTTATAACACTAATGATTGATTTGTCAAAGTTTTTTTAATGATATAATTATCATTTCTTTCCTGTACTAATTTGTGAATAGTATAGTTCATTACATACCGGCGGACTTATGTCCATAGATTTTGAAAAAGAAAAAAAATACATGATGAGCTCTGGCGATGATCTCTTTGATAAATCACAGGCCTTGGTTGTCAGTGATGTCTGACTTAGTCATTTTTGACTGTCTACAGACCCCCCCCCCCCCGGTAAGATTGAACAAAATCCAAGGGAAGTAATAAGCTTTGAAGGGAGATTATTTCTATACCTGCAAAATGATAAATATAATTTTATTTTAAAGCGGCGCAGTAGGGGGGGGGGGGCATTGTGTTTCTGACGAACACATCTCTTGTTTCTAATTGGGGTTAATAAATTGTCCTTTTATTCTAAATGTATCGTACACACAAGGAAAGTAGTTTTATCCCCTTTCAGAAAATTGAATTATAGAATTGCTATATGGCATTAAACACCACATATCAAATAATCAACACTTGGAAAAGTATACATAATAGAATATATTTTAATATATAAAAATACATATTGTATATTGCTACATTACAGTGTGCTTAATTAGCTAGTAGATGTAATACAATTTCATGAATTACTCCTACTTTCGTGGTTTCCAGTATGTATACAAACATTTTGATATCATGCGTATGTGTATATAGCATGACCCTTTATTTAATGCATTAAACTAATGCTTAATTATTATATAGTCACTCTATAGCAAAAAAAACACAACAACAATGAGTTACATTTTCATATTAATACAGTTCATGCTTTCGAATTGTCATTGTTTTAGCTCACCTGATTGCTCATTTGAGCTTTTGTGATCGGTCTTTGTCCGTCGTCTGTCCGTCCGTCCACATTTGTTCGTAAACACTATAGAGGCCACATTTCTTGTCCGATTTTCATGAAACTTTTTCTGAAGCTTTCATTGGTCAAGTTCGAAACTGGGTCATGCTGGGTCAAAACCTAGGTCACTAGGTCAAAAAAGAAAAAGAAAGGAGAAGTCACATTTCATGCTCAATCTTCATGTTATTTTGTAAAAATGTTTGTTTGTTTTAATGATATGTTGGTTGAGGTTAAAAGTGGTTCCGGTCCGTTGAAAAACATGGCCGCCATTGGGCGGGTAAGTTTTCCTTATTTGGATTTACAGAAACCTTGTAAACACTCTAAAGGCCACATTTCTTGTCCGATCTTCATGAAACTTGGTCAGAAGATTTGTCCCAATGAAACCTTGATCGAGTTTGAAACTAGGTCATGAAGGGTCAAAAACTATGTCACTAGGTAAAAAAAAGAAAAGCTTGTAAACACTGTAGAAGTCACATTTCATGCCCAATCCTCATGTAACTTTGTCACAATGGTTGTCTTAATGATATGTTAATTGAGTTCCAAAATGGTTCCAGTTTGTTGAAAAATATGGCACCAGTGGGCTTTGCAGATTTCCTAATTTGGCTATAGAGAAACCTTGTAAACACTCTAGAGGGCACATTTCTTGTTCGATTTTCACGAAACTTAATCAGAAGATTTGTCCAAATGATATCTCGATTAAGTTCGTAACTGGGTCATGCCGGGTCAAAACCTAGGCCACTGGATAAAAAAACACACAGGAGAAGTCACATTTCATGCCCAATATTCATTTTACTTTGTCAAAGTGTTTGTCTTAATGATATGTTGGTTGAGTTCAAAAGTGGTTCCGGTCCGTTGAAAAACATGGCCGCCAGTTGGCGGGTCAGTTTTCCTTATTTGGCTATAGATAAACCCTGTGAACACTCTAGAAGTCATTATGTTTGCCCAATCATCATTAAACTTGGTCAAAACATGGGTGTTATTGATATCTCGGACGAGTTGGAAAATGGTCCAGATCGGTGAAAAAACATGGCCACCAAGGGGCGGGGCAGTTGTCGCTATATGTATATAGCGAAAACATGTGAACACTCTAGAAATCACATTTTTGGTCCAATGTTCATGCCATTTGGTCAGAACATTTATTTCCTACATACGTGATTTAAGTTCGAAAATGGTTTCGGTCCGTTGAAAAACATGGCTGCCAGGTGGACGGTGTAGTTTTCCTATTTATTTATATAGTAGAAAAAGCTCGTGAACAGTCAAGAAGTCACATTGTTTGCCCAATCATTATGAAACTTGGTTAAAAGATTGGTTTTATTTATATCTGGGACAAGTTCGAAAATGGTCCAGATCGATGAAAAAACATGGCCACCAGTGGGCGGGGCAGTTTTTTCTATATGTATATCGTGACAACATGTAAACACTCTAGAAGTCACATTTTTGGCCCAATTTTCATGAAATTTGGTCCGAACATTTGTTTCCTAGATACGAGAGCTGAATTCAAAAATGGTTCCAGTCCGTTGAAAAACATGGTTGTCAGGGGGCTGCATTTTTCTTATATTTATATATTAAAAAAATATTGTGAACACTCTAGAAGTTACATGTTTTGCCCAATCATCATAAAACTTAGTGAACAGCTTGAATTTATTTATATCTGCGGTGAGTTTGAAAATGGTCTCGATCGGTCAAAAGGCAGTTTTTCTTAAATGACTATAGAGAAACCTTGTGAACACTCTAGAAGTCACATTGTTTGCCTAATCATTGTGAATCTTAGTCAATACATTGGTTTTATTGATATCTCGGCACGTTGGAAAATGGCTCAGATCGGTGAAAAACACACAATTTTTAGTTCACCTGATTGCTTAGGTGAGGTTTTGGGATTGGTCTTTGTCCGCCGCCCATCCGTCCGTCTACATTTGGTTTGTAAACACATTAGCATTCACATGTCTCAAACATTCTTTATCAACATTGCTGAGAACCTATATGACCACAAGATCTCAGTCACCTTTGATAATGAGCAAAATCGCACAATCAATGAGATAATTATTTTCCTTAGATTCTCAAAATTTTCATTATATTATACAAAATCCTTGTAAACACTCTAGAGGTCACAAATTTGTTTCAGATTTAATGAATCTTGGTCATAATATTTATTTGATGTTTGGTCATGAGGGGTTAAAATATAGGTCATCATGTCAAATCTTACAAAAACACTCCATGCGCCAACAGTTTGGTTCAATAATGATGAAACTTGACCATGATGTCTGGCTGGACAATATCCAGGTCAAGTTTGACTTTTGGTAAAGATTGAATGAACCAACTCCTCTCAGAAGAGCAAACTAGGGCCATCTTGGCCCTCTTGTTTTATTTTGTGCAAGGATTACTGTTACTTGTGTGTCCTAATTAACTAGTGAATGTATTTTAGAGTTCACACTTAACTTAGCAACAATGGGCACGACGGTGTGATTTTGTCTACACTTCACACTATCCTTCTGTACATAATTTATTTTTACAATCCATGTCGGCTTGCTTAGTTTCATAGCTCACGCTTAACTTTGTATGATAGCATATATTGCGGTCTATGATTGTTTAATTTAGTTTACAAATCACACGAAAATTACAATTACATATTTTATCTTATATTCCATGTAGGCGTGCTTAGTTTCATAGCTCACGCTTAACTTTATATAATAACATATCTTGCTGTCTATGATTGTGTGATTTGGTTTACACATCACACGAAAATTACAAATACATGGTTTAGTCTTATATTCTATGTAGGTGTGCTTTGTTTCATAGCAAACGCTTAACTTTATATCATAGAATATATTGCTGGCTATGATCGTGTGATTTAGTTTAAACATCACACGAACATTACAAATACATGGTTTATTTTTATAGTAATTTTCATGTAGGCGTGCTTAGTTTCATAGATCATCCTTAACTTTAAATCATAGAATAACTTGACCAGCTTTGCTGGCTATGATTGTGTGATTTAGTTTAAACAATACACACAAATTACAAATACATGGTTTATTCCTTATAGTAATTTTCATGTAGGCGTGCTTAGTTTGATAGCTCACACTTAACTTAATATCACATAATAACTTGACCAGCTTTGCTGGCTATGATTGTGTGATTTAGTTTATAAATCACACGAAAATTACAAATACATGGTTTATTCTTATACGTCACCTTAGCGCAAAACAGTGATAAGTGACTTTTTTTCAAAAATGACTTTTGTGCATAAAATGATCTAAAATGATGCCATACATGTCCTTAATAAATATCAGAATGTTATTCCAGTTTAAATGGTACTTTTTAAGAAAATGTCATTCACATGTCCACTTATTGCACCAAAATAGAATTGATTTCCAGTGAAGTTATTTTGTGTTATATAGTGATAAGTGTAATACATCAAGGCCAAATGATCACATCATAGCTAGAAACAATGACCTCATTGTGATTTTATTGATTATATTTTCATGATCTTGGTCATCAGTAGTTTACATTTTATTATTTAAACTGAGAAAACAATTTTCTTGTCTGAAAGGACTTTTTATGCCTTGTTACAAGCACACCATTCATCAGGCTACATATAACAGTCAAGTGAAATTGTGTGAAAACAACACAATACCATCTGCATATTATGCATTCTACAAAGATTTGCCCTGTGAGGGATAACCAAGTTGTTACTGTTTTTCTATGGTTGAAGGTACTGGTAGTTCCATGTTTTTCGTAGTAGCTGTCTAAGCATGCTATTCACCTTACCTGACCTTTGTGAGTGTCAATAACATTCAAATACAATATCCCGCGGCTAGACAACAATGAATAAAATTCATTTATTCCATTGGCTGTTTTGAGCATAATCCCACATAATATTGGAAACATGACCCAACTTTGTATTATAGCATGTAACACTGTTTTGCTGCGTGATCAATATGAAACATGTTTATCTCTAATGAAAAGGCTTGATTGATAGAACAGTTTTACACTCAACTCTTGACATCAATACAGTTTGTGTGTGCCCCATATATTCAGAAGATTGTCAGCGCCAGAGCGTTTGCACTTAACGGCTATGTTCTCATATTTTGTAATTACTTCCATATTGCTGTTTGTGTAATAGTATATAGTGTAGTTCATAAAAATATTGTTTTTCCATATCCTGATATTCGATTTTGCCAAATTGAAAATTTAACATTTCAAAGTATAGAGTTTTAAACAAGCCGTCGTTCCAGCAGTGGAAGCGTGACCTCACTTTAATGCATTGCATTCCAACCCGCAAGGTATCAGGGTCAGTTCGCGGCCAGTAGAATAATTGTTATATAATATATAATATCGCGTAAACTAAGTGAACTGGAATTCTCTTTTTAGACCAGAAATATCTTAAATAAAGATATTTGGCGATATCATTATGGTACGTATGTAAATAATAATTATATTCTTAATGTGTTTTCAACACATCCATGATTAATATTATGTTTGATTAATTTAGCAAGAATTATACCACCATATTGACCAATGTATTAAGCATAAGCGCAATGATTCTCAATACTTTCAATAATCGAATCAAATGGCAATGCCCGAAAAACCAGTAAAATAGGTTTGTTCGAAGAAGGCGCGTATAAATATTTAAAATATGTATGGATACTTCGCGTGTGGCCGGTTGACTTATATGTTTTAATTTCACTTCCGTTCTTGTTTTGGTTTCCTGTTTTGTATCGATAGATTTATGATCAGCAAAATGTAATAATGTAAAAAAAAGCCGCGGAAACTCCGCGTAACATCCCGTACTGCGTGTGATGCAACTAAGAACTGCACAGAAAAAGACATTTGCTTTCTTTGATCTTATTTATTTACCTTTCACCAGCTTCAACCACAATCAATGCTATATATCTTTTTTAAGATATTTCTTTTGTGTAATTTGAGCTAATGATCAAATTTATGCTTGATAGTTTTTCCTGTAGTGTTTTGTAAGAAATCATGGTATTTTGCAACAAAATTAAAAAAGAAAACTTCATCTTTTATCTACTTTAAGTTGGAAAAGTGCAACACAATTCTCCAGTTTTATTAAAAGTGTATGTGGGCTTATCAGAAGCCTTTTTTATATATATCACTACTTAAATACTGCGAGAATAACATAAAAATTCAAGCTGATAGTACTGTCAACTTCAGCAAAGGTGAAGCCATGAAATTGTTATGATTCATCAATATAGAAGAAAATGCCATGTAGTAAAAGATGTCTTGTTTGTCTCATTGGTTAAATTTTTTGTCATTCAAATTTGACAAATTGTATCATATAAATCACATTTAATAATATAAGCCGAAGTATACTGTATCAATGTACATGTATGGTGATGTTGTCATACTCTTCAATTTTTGCCTGTTCCAATAAAATTCTTTTTTCTTAAGTATACAAATTAAATTTCGATGATTGTTGTTACAAATATAATTATGTTAAATGAAATACCAGTGTAATATTATTGTTTAAAGTTGATTAATAAATTATCAAGCAATGCATGTTTCATTAATATGCAAGATGTTTGTTTAAAAATGAAATAAATATTCATTTAATCTTAAAAAGATTCATAATGCTAGGCCATGACAGAACCCCAGTACTCATAATTGTGCTTCCTACATCAAAATTGGTCTAAACATTATTTTGGTTTCAATATCCTTAATCATTTTATTCTTGGTTTTACAACAAAATCAGTTCATTGTTTGAGGTTAAACCATAATAACTTACCTTATTCAGTTATTGCACAAAGCAATTTACTAAAATACATTTTATCTAATATATTTTAGTTTAAAAGCTGTATTAAAATATTAACTGTGTTAAAATCAAATCTCAATCTTTTTTAACAATCAGTTTTTTAACTCTCCTGTAAAATTTTGAAATATGGACTTATCACTGTTTTGCACTACCTTGACTTGACCAGCTTTGCTGGCTATGATTGTCTGCTTTAGTTTACAAATCACATAAAAATTACAAATACATGGTGTTGTCTTTATTTTCCCTTTATGCTCTACTTAATTACAATATTATAATGCATTCAAGGGTTTATGCCCTGAACATAGCTTCATCCCTGACTTCATAATCATTTATTTGTTTTAAATCATGAAACCTCCCAGCCCCTAGAGGCCAGTTTAGATGAAGATGTGTATGACACTTTAAGCGGTGATGGCAACAGATCCTTTGAAATAACACAAAAGAACTGAATGTCGTTGCCAACCTTCACAGTACTTTTGGTCAAGGCCTCAGCTATGGAATTGACTTACAATGATGGTCGCAATATGCAGTATAGAATTAGCTGATGGTTTAAGGCCACAGCTGTGAAATTTAATTAAGGTGATGGTTTAAGGCCACGGTTATAAAATTTGACTGGGCTGATGGCTTAAGGCCACAGTAACTGCTGTGAAATTTGATTTGGCTGATGGTTTAAGGCCACAGTTATGAAATTTGACTTGGCTGATGGTTTAAGGCCACAGCTGTGCAATTTGAATTTAAATGATGACGGGTTTAGGCCGCAATCATGAAAACTCTATTATTATATTGCGATAAAGTAGTGCCCGTACCAGTGACAGTCCATGCAACTATGATTATATGTTACAAATGTGCTTGCATAATAAGACAAATTGTTAGCGGCAGTTGTCGTTATCATGCGATTTTGTAATATATTATTTTTCCGTCAGTTTTTTTAGTAATTAGACTACTTGATCTTAACAGTTGTACAATAACCATTTATGTATCATATGTTATCTTTTCTTTGGAAGGGCAAGTCCCTTATATATTTTCATGATCATATACATTTATTTCAGCATACTATTATAAGACATTTATTCTGTATAGGTTATAGACATTTAGCTAATTAATGACCTTAACCAGCATCATTCACTTGTACGATGATGTGGTGAGCCCCGTACCTTCACGTGCACAATAAATAATACACGGGTGTAGAACTGGTTTCAAATTGGGTTATGTAAGTCCTCAAACTAACACAACATGTCCAAATCTAAAATCATGCAGAGATAAACGTACTATAACTCTGAAAACTGCAATCATTGCTTGGTAACCTTAAACTTCTGTTGTCTAGTCGTTCCTGTATTACGTTATCTACGTATAGCCCCTCAATACCCTAATCCACTTTTCCTTTTCGCTAAAGGCGCGGCAATATCAACTACTTTCATCCGAATACTGTTACGCAGATGTGTAGTTCCATCAAACATAGATCCAAAAGACCCCAGTCTCTCCCTATATAGGTCCTATATTGAGCTTAAACATCAACTCTCTGGTCGTTAGGCAACCATACCAAAAACTGGGAGCTGTCGGTTATAAGCAGCAGCTCTCGTTTTCCTTTCCTCATCTCACAAGCTCATATACGAGTTGACGGTTTATGGCAGACTCCTAGTATTGAATTACTTTACTTATTACAGTTCAGGCTCAAAGCTGACGGTTTTTGGCTTCAGCTTTTGGCTCTATAATTTACCATAGTTCTTCCTTTATAATGTACAACCATATGAGCTGACGGTGTAGGCAGCAGCTCAAAGGGACGCCATTTTATCTTTGTACTTAAGCAGATATGACATTTTAAGCTGCAGCCAGCAGCTCTCTTCTGTGTGTATATGTAAAAATAGCAATTCATGCTCATGTTACATTATTAGGCAATGTTTATTTTTACATTTTGTATGCTGGCTAATGCTAAAAAGATAAGCAATACTTTGGGCTGTTATTGGCTATTAATTAAAGGAGCTGCGGTGCAGATATCGTCTTTTGTTTGCCAGTGGCTTTTAGTTATGGGAGCTGCGGTGCAGAAATCCCAATTTGTTTGCTTATGGCTACCAGTTGGGGGAGATGCGATGCAGATATTATGGGAGCTGCGGTGCAGATATCCCCATTTGTTTGCTAGTGGCTATCATTTATGGGTACTTCGGTGCAGATACCCCAATTTGTTTGCTTGTGGCTATCATTTAGGGGAGCTGCGGTGCAGATATTCCCATTTGTTTGCCATTTGTTATTGGTAATGGTACCTGCGCTGCAGACATCCTAATTTGTTCGCCAGTGGCTATTTATGGGAGCTGCTGTGCAGAAATCCCAATTTGTTTACCGGTGGCTATCATTTGGGGAGCTGCGTTGCAGATATCACTATTTGTTTGCCAGTGGCTATTATTTATGGGAGCTGCGGTACAGATACCCCAATTTATTTTGCTGTGGCTATTTTTGAGCGGAGCTGCGGTGCAGTTATCCCAATTTGTTTGCCAGTGGCTATTTTTTAGGAGAGCTGCGATGCAGAATTCCGAAATTTGTATGGCAGTATCATAGCTAGGGGAACTGCGGTGCAGACACACCCTGCATAAAGTTATTCCCTTATAATGTACAACCATGTGAGCTGACGGTGTTATACAGCAGCTCAAAGGGACGCTATTTTGTCTTTGTACTTTCCCAGACATGTCATTTTAAGCTGCAGCCAGTAGCTATCTTCTGTGTAAATATGTAAAAATAGTAATCCGTGTTCATGTGACATTATTAGTAGGAAATGTTTATTTTTTAATTATTTTTGCAAATTACTGCTATTTTACTCATAGTGTATATGCTAGTCATTGTCAGATTTCAACGGGCGGTGGGTAACCATTGTTACCCTTAGGTGGGTAACCACGGGCGGTGGGTAACCATTGTTACCCTTGTGGAGGTTCTCTATCGCTCATTATGGCATTCTGTACACAACCTGTATGTTTACATTTACTATTATGTTTTGTTTTTATATGAATGTACATATTTTACACACTGTTTTGTATGTATAACATTCATTGTTTTAAGGGCATCCAGTTTTAAATGCCCTCACTTTTATGGCATTTGTAATAAATGCCATGTTCAATCTTAATACTGTGTTAGTTGTTTACTTCATGCCATACGAAATTCAATCTGACATATATGACTCGCATATTATGAACAATACATAAAAAGTTTTATGTGCACATACAGTTTGTTTATGTCATTGTGATTACTTTAATTTTTCAGTTGAAGTTATTCTCAATACCTTTCTGTACATGCTAAATTAGTGCAGTGTAACCTTACACGCTAAAACATTTGATCTGTTAATCAAATCAGACTGCTTCCAAATTCGTTCAGTAACATTTCGGCGTGTTCAGTTGCACCGCCAAGTTTACGCTTCAAAACCACCATCTCCCCACCTCCTCCACATATCATTTTAGTTTTTTATCATCCAGTGTTCTCATTTCATTATTGCCATGTATGTTTACAGGCGGTTCTCTATCGTCCATTATGGCATTCTGTACATAATTTGCATGTTTACATTTACTAATATGTTTTGTTGGCGGTTCTCTTTCGCCCATAATGACATTCTGTACACAACTTGTATGTTTACATTTACTAATATGTTTTGTTTGTATATGAATATACATATTTTATACACTGTTTTGTATGTTTTACATTTATTTTTTAGGGCATCCAGTTTTAAATGCCCACACTTTTAAAGCATTAGTAATAAATTCCCATTTTCAATCTCAATACTGTGTTAGTTAATTACTTCATGCCATACTAGTTTCAATCGGATATATATGACTCACATATTATGAACAATACATAATTAGGCACTGTTTTGATTTTTTATGGAACGGTCCGTAAAAGAAAACAACAGCGTTCTTACAGAAGACTATTATCAAGGTTGACTCTACATGATCGATATTGATTTTTTTTAGCTTAAATTAAAGTGATTTCAACATGATAGACCAGCGATAATTAGTGGAGATGTTAAGCTAAATTGTACTTTCATTCTGCACATGTAATGCTTTCACAAAAAGCATTACATACGCACACTTTCTAATACGATTACAAATTCTTTTGGGGGAGATGCTAGAAATGCCTTTTAGGTTTATTGTAGCAAACTACCAATTGATTCTAAAGCGGTTAAACTATATCGTTTATTTTACAAGAATAATGTTGTTAAAGGTAAACCAAGTAATAAGTTTTAAATATTGTTTTACTCTGGCATTATTTATATTAGTGACACTCATAACAGAGACGATACTTTTATAGCAATGAACGAACTTAACAAGACGTGTTACAATGCAAACTTTTTTTATTACATAGTTGTTACAGTATTAATGATGTGAAACAAATGCAGAGACATGTCGAGCAAAGTTTAGTAAAGAATCTGTAAACAAATATTTTTTAAGCATCTCTTTCGCAATAACTTAAATTTGTATATATAATATATATATATATATATATATTAACGCAACAAGAACATAGTGTACATACAAAATATAAATGTAAAAAACTGCGATCCAAGCATATTCACAAAAGTTGATTCGGAAACTGAATACATAATTTCGAGAGAAAGAATGGAACATGATTTTCAAAAGATACAAACTTACACTCGCTTCAATACATAAATTTTGGAACGAGCTACCTCTTGTTTTAAATTAACTTTAATATAGTCCACTTTTTTCCTTTTGCTGAATAACTAAAATCTGTTGAGAGTGAGTACACATTTAAAATATGTTATATTCTATTGTCGGAATGCGTATCTTACGGAACACAATTGCCATGTCGCCGCCTGTCAATCAAATCCTTATCTAAGAATTGATCTACCAATCAGCGATCGATTAATCGGGCGCGTTAGTTAGCAACGAACTGTCCGCCATTTTTCATAGACAAGCTATGTCTAGGTTTACTTGTATTTCGACGAGTTTCTTTTGTTTTGCTCTTTAAAAAACGTAGATTAAAGATGGTAAAACGGTTTCAATGGGGATTATGTAACTCGGACAATCGATATCCTGGAAGATTATTTGGTGGCATTGAATTAATATCGTTTCCAAAGCCGAAAAGAGATCTTGAAAAGTGTATGAGATGTATAATTGCGTGCGGCCGTCCCCACGAACAACACAACGTCAACACTGTCAAAGACAGTTACAATATCTTTTTATCGAATAATTTATTAAAATAGTTAATGTTATCGATCTGATTATCACGTAATATAGATCATGCTTTTTTAATAGTTTTATCAGTTACAAGATGATTAATAGAAGCAATGTTCATCTGCATTACTTTAAGAGAAAGAAAACCCAGCATGAAGCCTAATGCATGCTGTGTTTCATTACTCTGATAGTAATGCACTTTATTGACATTATACATGTTATTGGAAAGTGACACGTGATATCTTATCTTAATAACGGTTTCTACACATGTGCAGAAATGCGGTGTCACCAATGAACGCTTTTAATCCTCACATGGAGATCGAATGCCTAATTCTCTTTTTTTCAACGAGTTTCATTTATTTTGTTTGAAAAATAAACGGCAATGAAATCTGGCAAAACGGTGTATATAGGGTTAATGTAACTCAAGAAAGATATGTTACATTAATTAAATATATACCATTTCCAACGCCGAAATGCGGTCTTGACAAGAGCGAGTGGAAGCTTCAATGTGTAGAATTACCGAGATCATTATAGAACATTAATTTTTTTTCAAAACTGGACATGTCATGTAAGCAATAACTATGCAATATTAAGTATGAATTATATCACGTGTGCATGTAAAATAATAGAGAATAATGATACCCACTTTGCGTAACTTAACGAAATCCCCGTTATAAATCGATTTTTTTGTGTGTCAGAAACAAGCGAAAACGATTTTAAGTTTCTATTTAAATAAAAACGTATCGATAAATGCCATTGTATAAGAGTTATTGTTACTGATATAACCAATAAATGTGTTAACTTGTGGGAAGTCGGTACCTGCGAGAGCGTCTGATACGGGTAGCTTTACCGAATTCCCTTCATACAACGCTACTTTATATCAGACAATAACCAAACTGATTGTGTTGTCTTGCACTTTCAATTATATTGATTGATAAATGTCCCAAAAGCATTGTTAAATATGATTAATATCACTTTTATACGTAATAACATGTGGGATTTTGGTACCCACTCGATCGGTGTCATAAAGCGCGTAAAACTTCACAGAAATCCCAGTTTTAAAGCGCTATTTCGTGTCAAATACACGGGGGGATGTTTCGCTAATATTTTCGTAAATAACATGGGTAAATACCCTGAACAAGTGTTAATAAGTTATTGCTAATACCACCATTACAGGTAGTAACAGGTTCGATTTCGGTAAGCGCGCAAGCGTATGAGAGCGTGTTTCATGTACCGAAAATCCCGTTATAAATAGCTGATGTTCTCTATAAACGTATATGTTTTGCATTTGCAGAATAACTACATGACACAAACACTTTTAAAAGTGTTATATGGTGTCAAAAAGTAAAAAAAAATCATCCGGAATATCGCGTAAATCTATATGCAGTCTATAGGCAAAGAAGCCATTTTGGTGTTAGCTTGTCTAGGTTTGCTTCCCGCTGAGCCACGTGATTAAGTAGGCGGAGCGATCATCGTCCAGGCGTCATGTTAATTGTATTATCTGTTGTTGCATGGAATAAACATTTAAGTAATTAATAGTCTATTTATTTTAATCCAAATGCATTTGTACAAGAATTGCAAAATAAATGACACCCACCCTAAACAATAGAAGGTAAAACATACATACTACGAAAATACCAGGATGTAAAACACTATACTTAAAACAATGAATACATATTTTTAAATCAGTTGCGAAAACCCAAAGCCATGACGATTTAATACGGACTACTTGTTAGTTGTGCTCGTGTGTTTGCTTGTGTGCTGTTGTTTTCTTTTTGCTTTCTCCTGCACATGTCGTTTCTCTTTCCTCAGCTGTTTACCTTGATATATATATTATTTCATATAATATAGAATAACGATTGGTTCTGATAGTTTGCTTTTCTCATATTATTTGTTTTCTCACTGTTATGTGTATTCCTTTATTGGTATGATTGTTGTCTTTAATGTATTAATGCCATTGTATTCACAAAGTCTCCTAAGCATGTCATGTTATGATACTAACACAAACTTTCTAAGGTATCAACGGAATGCCCTGGACGGGGACAATCAAAGGTTAACATCAGATTTTATTTTTGAAAAAATGGAGGATATAAAGTCCCAGCGTGATGCTTTAAGTTCCAGAACACAAACATTATGTTGAATGCGACATACTTCAAGAGGTCGGAGTGGTAATAGAAATCGACAGAGAGTACTTATTCCATACCATAGTACTTTAACTGAAGAACAATCGGAAGAGAATACACCTGATGACAAAGAAATCACAATTTGGGACTGGCGACTCCAAACCTCCAAACTCGGAAACGTCAACATTGCAGATCAAATATGTGATAACCGAAGAAAAAACTAAAAGCAAATAACATCCTTATTTGAAAGACTATGTGAATACTCAAATGAGTGTTAAACATAGTTTAATGGAATGCAAACTATGGCTCCAATTGACAGTGGAGTTATTGTGAAAACAGGCAGTCCGGCGTTTCATGAAAAGTTTGAACCTATGCCACACACGATGATATAACCATTTTTAACTACCCAACTGCATTTTTTGTGTTGGTAGGTCTATAAATTGGCGGAACAAAACATCTAACCCCACAGTATATGATTCACCAGTATGAATGGTACTAACCAGGGTTTGTTAGTATCGTACTTGTAGTAACATATTGCAAAAACATCTTTGTTTATGAAATTGTGATTACCACACAAAATGAAAGTTACCTTCAGTTACACCCAAATATACTGTTACACAATTTTTGACGACAGCGGCGTTTGTATTCGCGTTTGGGCCTATTTCTTTCTCGTAGCGCAGGGATTCCGATACGAGTTTATATAAACAATTAATATATATTGGTAAATTTAATGTTGTTAAACGTAAATACCTTTTTATAGTTGTATTGCAAGACTAACGTTGTCGTCCTCCATTTTAGCCATTTTCAAGAACACATTAAAGCTATGGTTAAACAAGAGATGTGTTTGTCAGAAACACAATGCTCCCTATTGCGCCGCTTTGAAGCCATATATTTGATCTTTGACCTCGAAGAATACCCTTGACCTTGACCTTTAACATCTCAAAATGTTCAGCTCCATGAGATACACATGCATGCCAAGTATCAAGTTGCTATCTTCAATATTGCAAAGGTAATTGCAAAACTGTAACCAAACTTTAACCAATGTTAAAGTTTGCGACAGACACACACAATGACAGACAGGCTAAAAACAATATACACCCGATAATTCGATCCGGGGGCATACAATTATGCAATTTGCAAAGGTTAAATCTCGTAAAACGTTCACAGTAAACGCTTGGCAGTTTAACCCGGACTGTTTTCTCTGTTTTCGATTTATTTAACTACAAGCGTTAACAATTTCAACAGTAAGCAAAAACCGGACTGCACCATAGTATGTGATCTCGGATGATCTTTTGATTATTGAAGTTTACAAGCTAGCTTTGCAAATCAATGTTTAAATCGCTTACACCTGAGATGACGTTGTTGAATGAAACTTTAGAATGGGTGGAGCTATCCGGTAATAAGGCTACACACAATTAGTATCATGAATGGCGTCGGGTCATGCGCAGTCACTGTATAACTTGGATACAAGGTAAATATTGTCTACTGCGTACGAAATATCGGCCGGTTGCAATGCAAACATCGTATTTTAAAAAAAATAAACAATTATTAAAAGAAGCTTGACAATAAAGTAATGATTGTTTCTGATTAGTTTACACCTTTCTGTCGATTATTGATCTTAATCAAAGAGTGATAATCAATAAATAGGATTTTTTTGCCTACAAATCCTAAGTTTACTGAGAACGACGAAAATTATGCCAACGAAATCTATAATCACTGATGGTTTATTTGTATTAGAAATTAAATTAATGTTCCGAATTTGTTACACATAGTAAGGGTTATAAATTAAGTTTACTTTACCATTGGCAGTAACCTACATGTTTTTATAATCGTTAAAATGGCTTATTTAAGCTTAAAGAGTCCTCTTGACGAAGTTTGTTTTCATTAAATGAAATAAAATAAAATGCAATCGTAATTTTTTCTTATATTATCCGTTTTTGCAAGCCGACAAAGGACTATACTTGTTAGCTTTAAATAAATTTTGATCCAGTGTGGGTCCTCTAACTGGACCCCGGTAAAACCAATGAAGTTATTGAATATATCTAACAATGAAACTCCAGTCTCAGTTCTTAAATTGAAGTTAACATTCTAATAAATCATGATGTGATGATTTTGCTACAGTTTGTAAGCCTTCCATTTATTTGAATAATACGAATGTATACATTAATAGTGGCACTTTTAAACACATGTCCCATATAATTATGATTAATAAGTAAGCAAACATACCCCACACCATCTAGTCCTTCCTATACATAACGATAGATACTTGGCCGTCTACCACTATTGAATGGAGTGCACCTTAGCGAATGTCGAGGTATATTGAAGTCATGTAATAGGAGAACGCATGGCTTTTGTTCAGCATATTTAAGATTGGATAAACTACAAAGCACTTGTTTAAAACAAAGCTTATACTTTGGAGAAGTCCGTTGGTATGCTTTGAGTATTGTTTTATTAACTAACCCGGCAAAAGCTGAAGCACTATTTAGTCGACATTTTTACAATATGGTAACCTCATCATCAACATCTTATTTAGTACTTTGGTGCTTTGAATGAATTCACATTTTATGCAATCATGATTTCATGTTCCTAAAGTTCTAAATATGTTGTCAAATTTAACGCGATACTATGAATTATATGCCACGAAATAAAGAATGCCATGAAGTAGTGTACACTTGTTCAAGAACGAATATCATATTGTTGCGCATGCACTATAAAATCAAACACAACAACTTCAACTGCATCAACTACCAATCAAAGGCAAGATAAAAGACGTAATAAAATACTTACACAAATCTTTTACAATCATACATAACAATTTGTAAAACATGTTTTGACGTAACAACATCCGGATTATGTTGTAATTCAATGATAGAGTACGCTATGTTTGTTAGACCATTGTTGAAAAAACAACATCCGGATGAATCTGCCATTCGATGATAGAATAGACTAGTGTAGTGTAAAGTCTGGTTTGTAGAAAAACACCCTAATAAGGTTGTCATTCAATGAAAGAGTAGAGGATACTTATTTAAACCATGGTTTCAAGTTTCAGCATCCGGATTAAGTTGTTTACCAGAACATACACTATTTCGATTATTCCGTCATTCTTCTTTCAATAAATATAAAATTGTCAACTGCATGATACTCTGTAACGAATAAATATGGGGACAGTGTGTTTATATTGAACCGGTTACACATACCATGATGTTCAATTTTTAAACATGTACATGTTTGCCTTCGAATGAGACATTAAGTTATTTAATCCATGCGTTCTTGTGAATTGTTGAAAATAAATATTTTTTTGGGGTATTTGATAAAACAAAAGCTCTGATACTTATTTGAAACTTGTAAAGTAAGACATAAAGTTGCATGGTCTGAATGCCATTGAAGAATGATGATACAGACTTTGTTTGTGTTAAATTATGTTAATTATTTTAGGTCGAACTATTGCCTTATGTTTTTATTCATTTTAATTTTTAATGATAGTCCAATAACCTTGTCCCGTTACGCACCTCGAACATAAACATACATGCGCATATTTACGAATGATATTTAAAGCTGTGGATACTATCGAGGTCAATTGTGTGCTATTCAACAAGGCCGCCGCTCTTTTGTCTTAAAAGTCAGTAATTATTCTTAGGGTGTGTTTACCTGATATGCGGAACATATTGAAACAGATTGACAAGATTACGTGGAAACTTAAGGTTAAACATAAATCTGAAAGTACACTTAACCATGCTTTACCAATCAAATACATTACGATGAGGAAAATATAAATTAAAAACTTTAAAGTGGTATGATGCACATTGATATAAATTTAAATGGACAATATATTTGACCTTTGACCTGTAAACAATAATCGACTGGTTATGCTTGACATGATAGATATCTGCATAAAGACTTTCGTCTTCTGTGTTGGGGTTTCTTCTGCAAAAAAACTCCATGAAATTGCATATCATGAAATGAATTTATCAACAGTTAATAAGTGAACTCATGATCGGTCAACATAGAGTCTAGATCGGCATTCAGAAACAGTTATAAAACAATGAATTTTGTCAAAGGCCCTGTATCACGTTGACATTCACTAGAAAGGTGCAATTCATCATCACATTGTTTCGTTATATTTATCACAATGCGTCGTATTTATGCGCTTTTGGATATATGCATCAACATCAACATTTTTTTAAACATGAGGCATTATGGGCGTACGTTAAGGAGGACTGGATTGACATTATGAATGAATAAAAGCAGTAGAGTAAGAAACAACAAAAGATGCTTATGTAGCAGGAGACACATGCACATAAACGGACAGACGTTATGTTGGTCTATAAGTATTTCTGCCTGATTGTCGTCCCCTCCATTCTCCCGCATTCTTGAAATTAGGTGGCTTAATAATGATTACTTTAATCACATAATGATAGATTCTAAGATTTATTTAAGATATTAAAGTAGAACACTTAAATCTATAAAAGAGAGATGCATTGATGCCGGACAGACATGCCCACGGCAAAGACGCAGATGTGAGTCGCAATTCATCCGCACCATACAGGACTTAACTGCATCCCTTGACGATGGTTAGCGGATCAATATAATTCTGCTACACTTTCTTAAAGACTTTGATGCTGTCCAGCACCAGCGACTTCGTATGAAACTGAGACACTACGGTATCAGAGGGCCAGTGCTAACATGGATAGAGAGCTTCCTAACCGGATGAAGCCAACGGGGCTTAGTCGATGGGCAGTACTTTAACTCAACATGAATGATATACTCGACACTGTTACCTATATAGCATTGCTAGGCTCTTTGTCGACGTCACTCTGCTGTACAACATGATCAAGACAGCATAAGATGCAACAACACTACAGCTCGATCTGGACTTCCTCGAGAAATGTGAAGTCTTGCAAATCACCAAAGCGCAATCCAATACAATCGGAGTATGAAATTCATGGACAAACGCTTGCAGCTGTTAAGGAAGGAAAATATCTTTGCGTGACAATCTCGGACAATATGTCTTGGAAATCTCATATAGCCGCTGTCACCCGGAAGGCAAGCAACACTATAGACTTCATGAAGCGCAACCCATCCAGCTGCCCTCCAAGCCTTAAAACACAAACATCACTTTATTGCGATCATCATTAGAGTACGCTGCAACTGCATGGGCTCGATAAAAATAGAGATGCTTTGAACAGCTTGAAGCCGTCCTGAGCCGAACCACAAGCAGCAGCTGATAGTTGATAGCTGACATTGGATGGCAGCCCCTCCTAGTGAGACCAAGACCGTGGAATCGACTACCAAAAGACCCTGTGACGGCTTCCGGCCTTGATGATCCGAAGGAAAGGACGACACCACAATAATTCATAAGTGACTTTTGTACAGACTTGTTAAATTTTCGTTTACATAAGCCATACTATGACTCTTCAAGCGGAGGGAGGGGCATTTTAAAATTACTAATATAAAACAATATCGACAAGATTACTACAAAAAGACATTTATTTGCAATTGTTAGTTGGATGATGTTATATATATATGTCTCTATATTGTTGCCAAATGGTGTTAATGTAAATATTTATTTGATTAGGTATACGTAACACAACTAAGCCAATGCGTGCCATTGGGCTAATATGAAATACATTTAAATAATTGGTAATATGTTTTCTTTCCAATGTATAATATAAATATATGTGCAATAGGATGCTACTGTTTTGTATTCGTCGTATGTTATTCTTAAGCTAAATGCAAGGCTTAAAATAACATGATATCGCACTTGAACTTAAGTTTACGACACTGATGGCAAAATGGTCGTAAGTATATTTTTGTATGACTGGAATCTTAAGCAATTAGTATGACCTCCTAGAAAGCATACACGCAGGTTAAATAAATGTATTTGCACGATTAAATTTATTAATAAAATTACAAAAGCCTCAAAAACAGGCGAGTACTTCGGCACTCAAATGTTCGAAGCAATGTCAGACGGTAAATGGCTATAACGCGGTCGCAATTTATTCAATACTGTTAGAACTTGACACCTCTGATTCACAGATATGCGTCAACAGAAAGTATTTAGTGCTATTACACACAATAATTAAAGGGGCGTGTTCACATATCAATGAGTAGATGAATCGGAGATAACGGTGAAACAAGCATATGAATGGGGAGAACTACAAGTCCCAGCAAAACATTCGCGTTTTAACGCTTACTACATAATTATACAACATTTTTATCAGGAAACTACATAAATTTATAGGTACCATTTGTGTTAGTTTGTTTAAATCCATTTTATTACGACGGTCATCAAGAACAAAACATTCTTTAAAAGGTATAATTGGTAAAGACAAATTCGCCCACAGCAAACTTCATTATACATGTTGTATGCAATCGCAGGTTTGAATTCAATTTTATCATGCCAGCGCATTGATATCTAAGTGATATAACGTTTCCTGATATATTTGTTAATATCATAATCAACAAGAAGTTCTTATATCAGTCATGTGTGGAGGATGGTCATATTACTCGGATTCAACTTCAAAGTAATATTTTATAGTAAAATCTGCCTGCCTGCCTGCCTGCCTGCCTGCCTGCCTGCCTGCCTGCCTGCCTGCCTGCCTGCCTGCCTGCCTGCCTACCTACCTACCTACCTACCTACCTACCTACCTACCTACCTACCTACCTACCTACCTACCTACCTACCTACCTACCTACCTACCTACCTACCTACCTACCTACCTACCTACCTACCTACCTACCTACCTACCTACCTACCTACCTACCTACCTACCTACCTACCTACCTACCTACCTACCTACCTACCTACCTACCTACCTACCTACCTACCTACCTACCTACCTACCTACCTACCTACCTACCTACCTACCTACCTACCTACCTACCTACCTACCTACCTATCTACCTACCTATCTACCTACCTATCTACCTATCTATCTATCTATCTATCTATCTATCTATCTATCTATCTATCTATCTATCTATCTATCTATCTATCTATCTATCTATCTATCTATCTATCTATCTATCTATCTATCTATCTATCTATCTGTCTGTCTGTCTGTCTGTCTGTCTGTCTGTCTGTCTGTCTGTCTGTCTGTCTGTCTGTCTGTCTGTCTGTCTGTCTGTCTGTCTGTCTGTCTGTCTGTCTGTCTGTCTGTCTGTCTGTCTGTCTGTCTGTCTGTCTGTCTGTCTGTCTGTCTGTCTGTCTGTCTGTCTGTCTGTCTGTCTGTCTGTCTGTCTGTCTGTCTGTCTGTCTGTCTGTCTGTCTGTCTGTCTGTCTGTCTGTCTGTCTGTCTGTCTGTCTGTCTGTCTGTCTGTCTGTCTGTCTGTCTGTCTGTCTGTCTGTCTGTCTGTCTGTCTGTCTGTCTGTCTGTCTGTCTGTCTGTCTTGCTTTCGTCTGTCTTGTCTGTCTGTCTGTCTGTCTTCATTCTATCTACTACCTACTTACCTACCTACCTATCTACCTACCCACCTACCTACCTACCTACCTACCTACCTACCTACCTACCTACCTACCTACCTACCTACCCTACCTACTACCTACCTACCTACCGACCTACATACCTACCTACCTACCTACCTCCTATCTATCTACCTACCTACTACCGACCTACCTATCTATCTACCTACCTATCTACCTACCTACCTTACCTACCTACCTCCTACCTACCTACCTACCTACCTACCTACCTACCTACCTACCTACCTACCTACCTACCTACCTACCTACATACCTACCTACCTACCTACCTATTTACCTACCTATTCTATCTATCTATCTATCTTCTATCTATCTATCTATCTATCTATCTATCTATCTATCTATCTATCTATCTATCTAGCGATCTAATCTATCTATCTATCTATCTAATCTATCTATCTATCTAGCTTATCTATCTATCTATCTATCTATCTATCTATCTATCTATCTATCTATCTATCTATCTATCTATCTATCTATCTATCTATCTATCTATCTATCTATCTATCTATCTATCTATCTATCTATCTATCTATCTATCTATCTATCTATCTATCTATCTATCTATCTATCTATCTATCTATCTATCTATCTATCTATCTATCTATCTATCTATCTATCTATCTATCTATCTATCTATCTATCTATCTATCTATCTATCTATCTATCTATCTATCTATCTATCTATCTATCTATCTATCTATCTATCTATCTATCTATCTATCTATCTATCTATCTATCTATCTATCTATCTATCTATCTATCTATCTATCTATCTATCTATATATCTATCTATCTATCTATCTATCTATCTATCTATCTATCTATCTATCTATCTATCTATCTATCTATCTATCTATCTATCTATCTATCTATCTATCTATCTATCTATCTATCTATCTATCTATCTATCTATCTATCTATCTATCTATCTATCTATCTATCTATCTATCTATGTATCTATCTATCTATCTATCTATCTATCTATCTATCTATCTATCTATCTATCTATCTATCTATCTATCACCCTCTGTCTGTCTGTCTGTCTGTCTGTCTGTCTATCTATCTAATGTATATAGATTCACCATATAAGCCCGATGCAAGGACCACAGAGAAATCTAAAAAATAAATAAACTATTTTTGAACTCAATAAATTTAACAAAATCGCTATAGTGTCCGTATGCATTTTTAAAAGTTTTGCATATTCAAACATGGTTGAGCTCGTAATAAGGTAATGGGTAGGTCATAAAGATGCCCGAGCTGCGAACGACGGGTAAAGATAGGAGTCGCTTCTCGAGAAGCGTGTTCAATATGTTATTAAAGATGGATTCTTTCCACAAGCACGGCAATTTATCTTAAAATTAAACCTGTTGCATTAAACCATGGCTTACATATGTTTTCGAGAACCCCTTAATACTTTTAAACATATATATATATTTAGTCGTCCATTCATTGATAACGCGTTTTGTGAATAGTTCGTCGATTCTACTTTAACCTTGAGAAGCTGATTAAGATTTATTTTCGTAACTTTGATCTACCTGACAAATATCTAACATAAGTGTTCACCCATCTGAGGTTTAACATTTTTAGACATTTGAACAATCGTACGTCGCCAATAAAGCTAAATGAACGCGTTCTCAAGAACTTCTTCAAAGATACCAAGTACTGATTATCTCCAAGAACGGACTAGATGGTGTCTTAATTAGCATAAGACTTTTAATGCGATCGAGCGCAAATACATGGTTTTACAATTAAACAAATACGGTAATGTAAGTTGCAGCACTTTGAGCTGCAATACAAATTAAAATATGTAAATATATACGTCTATTTAAGATGAGTTCCGACGGAAGATAACGTAACACATGTGTCTGCAAACAATCTCCTCTATAGAATAAAATATATAAGAAAAACAACACTTTTATCTTCACATTGCTCCTTAAACCTATCCCGTATACCTCTTAGTATACCGTTTGATGAGCAACAGATTGTAGTCGTTAAAAGTCACAAACATTAAGTACCTTTAAACCGGAAAGAGCAAAATCTAGAGTTTTATACCTAACGTGACGATCAATTCTCCCACTCTCTTGGATATTTTTGCTGTCAGCTTATCAATTGAAACGACAAACAACTAGCTTTAATAAATCTACATTTTCGAACTACCTCATGTTTAGCCAAAAATAATTATGTTGTGTGACTTTTATTTTTTCTGACAACCGGATTTTTCACTGTATTAAATGACAGTAAATACCTCTTCTTTCCGAAAAATAACTAAATGTTTTGTGATTCTTAAGAAATCTTCCTATTCAATCACATAGTATAGATAACGCATAATTCATCATACACGTAACTATAGATACATATATTACATTTGTGTGTGCCTGTATGAATAATCAATTTTAGCTTGACTACAAATGCCTCTCTAGTTACGATATGGCATATTGCACTGCTTGTCTCCTTTTATGTGATTTTCATGTTGTGATTAGCATGCTACTAATTAAAAAAAACATACTGTGTACATTTAAAACATAGCTATTAAACAATACTTTTTACTTATACTACTCTCCTTTAGCGGCTCTGGAATATATTGACAAAGGGCAAGTCAAATTGAAACAGTAATCGCATTTTGAAATTTTGAAAATCATTGCAATGTTATTGTAAGTTGACTCGCGTTGCATTACAGAGCTAAAGAAATGTCAAATCGTTAAAGGACTGAACGTTAAAAGCAAGATCTCACTTGCTCAATTTTGCGGTGGTAAAATGTTAACCTACATTAACTAGTGGGCTGGGTTTATCTGCCAGCGATTTGCTGATAACATTAGAGTGTTTAGAAACAGAAACACGTGTTTGAGCAGACAGCAATTTAGTATAGTGTTGAATCTGTATTTACATGTAAACTTGATTTGAGTTATTGGCTGAGAGAAGTTCATAACCTTTCAAGTGGGCGGTGCTTAGCATTTACAGGGAAATTTGAATTTCAAGCAGACAGCATTTTTTTCTGTAAGTCAATAACTATATAACTTACAACCATCAAATTACACATACATATTGTTTGTATACTTAAGTATATGTATGCCAAATTTTATCGGAAAATATTAAATACAAACTTAAATATTTTGAAAATAATCATTTTTGTTTTCTGCTGTTCAAACACCAGTGTACAACTGAAAAGTAGACATTTTGTGAGTTTGTGGCCCTTTTATACTACTTCTCCTGGTGTTTAATCTAACAGTCTGAATATGCCTTCATTTCAGGCAATATCGCAAAATTGTTTTTCCACACTTGCCAAGCATGTGCAGCTGACTCAAATATTTGAAACTTAGCAGTAATGTTAAATATACGCCAAAATGTATATGCGTTTTAAATTTTTTTTTTTTTAATATATAGTATCTAATATGAACATGCTAAGAACACACTTCTGAATCTATTTATTATGTCCAAGTTGTCTTCTAAATGCAGCGCCTTTATTGGATTGGTTTCCTGTGTTAAGAAAATTTACATATTAAACGCATTTATTGAAAAATATGAAATCAAGCTTACGGTCACTAATGTAAATGATCTGTATTCAATGGTATCACTTTTCAAGCAAATACGTCGGCCGTTAGATTAAATAAGGCCACGACTTTTATATTTCTTGGTTTACAAAACCGCCGACCCTAATTTTTGGAAAATGGGAAAAAAAATAAAATCGGAAAATCGTCTTTTTTTTAAATATTTTATTCCCGACCGCACTTCAAAATGAGCGAAATGAGAAAAAAACGATCCGGTTTGAGTACGGTTGCGAATAAAATCAAGTAAGTACAAACAACGATTGGTTCACATATATTGCAGAGATCGGGATATTTTTCAATGTGACACATTATGTACCAGTCCTTTTATGGGCACTTCTCAAAATTTATTTCGGGTAAAAATTACAGACAATAAGAAAATCAGCGTCAGTCAAATGTCGACCCCATCAAAATTTATTTCCGTGTCTGTGACGCAACTATATTGTTTAACATGTTAATTATATTAAACAAACCCGATAGTATTTGATAATAAGTATAAATAATCCAATACAACACTGCCATTATTTACGATATATGTGTTTAGGAATTTTGTAAACACGTCCGCCATAGTTTATAGGAACTGTACAGAAAGTTTGGAAATCGGAACAAATCGGTATATCTCGGAAAATCATTGATAAATGTATTTGTCGTTTTAATGCTTAGGGCCGAGTAATTTCGGCAAATCGGAACTCAACTTGTGTAAAACACTAGCTCAATTAACCGTTAAACTCCGCCTCCGTTCTCTGCAAAAGATTCGAAGGCGGAGCTATGCACGTGCTTTTATTAAATTGGAGGATTGCAATTGAGAAACAAACACACGATTGGTTCGGCATGTTGATTGCTAGACAAAGGAAGCCAATTTTTTCGGCGCGAAATTTGTCGCTTTATTGCTTCCGACAGAAAGCGGCTTTCCTTTGATGACGTCAAACTGTCAATACACACAGACTGCACATTTTGGGAAGACTTTAACTGACTCCTTGTTTACAATTCCAGTAAAAAAAAACACTTGCTAACATTAAACTTTGGATTAAATTATCAAAATAAAGCAAAAGCGAAGTTGACAAATATGATTAAATTAATTCGCGTCAGTTCAAATAAGACGTTTTGCGTTGTAAATCAACGAGTTTTCATGACAACAACAACTTTGACAAACACTACCGCGACGACGCATGGATCGATCTACCTCGATTTTTTTTCATGTACGATCTCATAAGTCGAGTAAGAGCAAACACATACCGGGTAATTTGTGTATGAGTAGTTTATCTTATATAAGATTTATGCAACGGGCATCGCATTGCGTAATGGTGCGCATCCAATTATGGAAATGAAGCGCAGTTTTTCGTTTTAATGGGAGAAGAACGCATGTCATGTAATGGAGTGTTTAAAATTGCCTGATGTTACATAAGGTGCTGTTAGGACTCATTTCATTTGAAGATATAGATGTGTTTCATTGCATAATTTGATTTTTTGTCTCTGTGTTAAGGTTATAAAAGATATGTTGTCTTTGTTCTGATGTTATTAGCATTAACTTTTTTTTCCAATGATGTTTTTTTTTTTTTTTTTTTTTTTTCGACCGCCCGATGGACCATTTTCAAAATAATTTTTGTAAACCAATAAAAAAAAAAGTCGTGGCCTAATACATTCACAAAAGCGCTATTAAATGACAGACTATTTATTTTAATAATAGCGTTGTACATTTGTTATGTCCTAAATCGCTGGTGCGTTAAATGATTGCATATAATTTTTATTATCGGTAACACATTGTATTACACAAATTGTATGAAAACTTATATATAAAACAATGGCGTTTAGAAATCATAATTAGTTTCAAATAAAGGGCGTAATGAAACGTAACGACTCGCTTCTGGCTATCGTTATATTGCTTACATTTTAAAGGGTAGGAATTAGTTATTTTAAAGCGTAGGAATTAGTGATCGGTTAGTGTTTTGGGAATTCGGATAAAATAGTACGCTGTTAATTACTCGTCCACAAACGGAAAAATAAACGTCGAAAAGCATAAACACACTTCATGATAAAATCATCTTAATTAAGTAAAATAACATTAAACAAGTGTAAACATAATGTTAGTTACTCAATCTCTTAAAGAATAAACAATATGACCGAAACATGTATGTGTTGTACTTTTGCCACAATGCACAGGAACATCCACATATTTTAATTACTGTAAATGAAATTCCAACAAATGATTAAACATGTATGCACACATTCCAAATGTAAGCATGCATAATATTGTTCAAATAAATATAAATGCATCCATCACTTAAGTACTGCCATATAGTAAGATTATCCGTTAAATGTATTACAGAGTTATTACTATATCTACAACCAGTATGTCCATATGCTATCAATAATGCTAAATGGGGCAAGTTCCTCACCGGTACTGCTTCCTCGTACCCCGGATACTTTGAAGTATACTTCACCGTACACCGATTTTCAAATGACACTTTTGTGTACCCCGGTATACTTACAGGTACCCAATCTGTCCTAATAACAACAAATTTATACCCAACATTTTTCGTACCCAATTATTTTTCGTACCTAAAAAAATTTCGTACCCACATTTTTTATCGTACCCTATTTTATTTTCGTACCATTTTTTTTCGTACCCAATTTTTTATTTGTTCCCATTTTTTTTTTTCGTACCCAAGATTTGCGTACCATAATTTTTTTTCGTACCCACATTTTTGTCGTACCCTAAATGTTCGTACCCACATACACAAATTATGGGCACGATCACAAATGTGGGAACGAAAATTTTGGGTACGAAGGAAAAACAATTGGCTACAAAAATTTTTAGTACGAAACAATTTTGCAAAAAAAATGGGAACGAACAAAAATGTTGGTGCGAAAAAAATATGTTGGTACCAAAAAAAAGTACCAACATATGGGGTACGAAAAAAATATGCCAAAAAAATTTTGGTACAAACAAAGTTTGGGTACGAACATTTTGGGAACGAAAAAGTTATGCAAAAAATTCGGTACTGTCCTTCCGTTCATCTGTCAATCAATATATTCACCCATCTCTTCATCCACTCTTGTTTAGAAAATTCTTTTGGCTATGACTTTAACTCATGTTTAATAAAGCCAGACAAGAATTGGATAGGTGAC
Source organism: Dreissena polymorpha (assembly GCF_020536995.1). Lineage (NCBI taxonomy): Eukaryota > Metazoa > Mollusca > Bivalvia > Myida > Dreissenidae > Dreissena > Dreissena polymorpha. Next base: position 32,510,834 of record NC_068362.1, read on the forward strand.
ATTAAATTGACATACTATCATTTTTCACACATATCAATTAAAACATAATTTTTCCAATTGTTGCCACAGTGAAAGACAGAACGAGTAACTGCAAATTCAGAATAACACCAGACCAGTAACTGGTCAGGAAAGCCGAAACAATATTGGTCAATTCATGGCGAAAAACATCGAAGTACGCGAAATTGTTGACGCCTCAGAAAAAGAAAATGTTCCACTCAACTCGAGGAATGTGGAAGAGCACAGACCGGATGCAGTTGTTATTGAGATCAGCAACATTTCTCAGCAACAGAGAGTGTAGAGTGTCTTACAGGCTGCAGGATTCAGGCGGCAGTTGGAAAACATAATACGAGGGAGCTTTCGTTATGTTTCTCAGAGTCGCAGTCAGTCTGGTTCCCATCGAGACAACACGTCCCCCAGCAGTACCCCAGTCCGTGCACAGGTAAAAAGAAGCGTGGTATCCAGGGGTTGTTTAGGGCTACAATTTTATAGCGTTATTTACCACTCAGATATCCAATACAACGCATAAAATGTCAAATCAAATTTAAAACTTTTCTTTCAAGATTCACATTTGATATCTTTCATTTCCACATCTTTCATGCTGATAAGCAGCAAACAGCATAAAACCTGAAAAGCCTGCGAGTAACTTGCAAGCTGTTCTGGTTTTATTCTAGTTGCATAAAGCCATTTTCACTTGGCTTCTGAGCAGGGAAGAATTCAGTCATAATAACCTATTGCAAAAAGTATCCATGTTTTTTAAAGTTAAGTCCCTCTAAACTAATTTTATGGATTTCAAATGTTGAAAGTAGTGACGTTATAAAAGAGCAGAAAAAAACAAATTTTAAAATTGTATTACCTATTTTGCTTATTTGTTTGCATTGAACAGTTTTTTATTTAAATAAAGTTTAACTAACTTTTAGGAAACCTTATTAAATGTTATTAAAAATAACATTTTGCACCTAATTTAAGCGAATGGATAAAAAATCTCCAATTTCAAGGGTATAGGTCGTAGATAATAAACCATACCGGTACATAGCAGATGTTTTGATCTAGGCAGGACAGTCACGCTTTTGGTGTGTTTGTCCTGGTGTCCCAAACTGAGAAAATGTGTCCAGATATTGATAAAAAACTACGTATGTTCTATAAGTTCACAATAAAGTTCGCTATTCAAGCTCCCTCTGGCTTAACTTTACCATTGGTATTCCCTTTATTATGAACAAACTATTTTATTATAAACTTTGCTAAAAGGATATTTGTATCAAAATAATTAAACAGTTTAAAGCTGCCTGCAAACGTAAATATTTTCACAATATAATATAATACATGAGATCTGCAATCAGATAATAATAAAACACTCAATCATCAGTGACTCCATTAGCGTACTCTCCATTAATAACAACAATACTCTATCACTATAAACTCCAGTAGGTGACTCTCCACTAATAGCCCCGCTTCAAAGTTTGCCTGAACGTCGGGACAGTGTCTCAAGTCAAGTTACTTCTGCCACATCATCGTCAACAAGTTTGCGAGAATTTTCCAATGCACCTGTTGATGTTCGCGTGCAAGACCCCAGAGGTTTGTCAATGTGACTTTTTAATTGCATAGTTGAGGTATGTTTCATAGGGAATGACACAGTATACGGGCCCCTATTATAGAAAATTTAAATGTAGCTTAACACTACTTTAGTACACTTTTAAATATGTAAAGTACATACAAAAAAATAAATAACCTTTTTATGTTATTTACAGCGTTTGTTTGTTTTTGGCGGGAGGGGGTACGTTTTGTGCTTAAATTTGCCCTATTATAAAACAAAAAAATCAAAAGTATTAATTTTTTTCCAGAAGAACTGCCTTTAATTCCCAATTTTTAAAATATAATTCAAAATGTTCAGTTCATAATTCTATAAAGATCTAACAACATTAAACTTAAAAGTTACAATGTTAACAACAATTTTACTCTCAATTGTATAGTATTTGTAAGCAAAAAAAGGTTAGAGCATCACTAATGTTTTCCGTATATCTATGTGTCAATGACAATGTTGCTTATGCCTAAAGCAATTCAATATTGGCACAGACTGACAAGTCCAACATACATTTTACAGCTAGGCTTTCTTACTTTGCTGATTACAGGTACCCAATATTACTTTCTTTTTTCCAAGCTGAATGGTTTGGAAGGACTTACACGTGAACACTGCATTTCCATCCCGTTGCAGGTCTGCTAGGATCAGTGCTTCAACATGACAATGTGCCACCCCCTGGCCTTGCTATACCTACCGGACCAGTGTAAGTACGACCTGAATCATGTATAAATAGTTATTATGTCATATGCAACCAACATAACGCAAGAATAGCCTGCGCAATCGCACAGTCCAGTCAGGACCTAAGCTGTCCGCAATAAAGTCACTCCAGGTTAGCTGTGAGAATTTAAGAAATACATGCTATTGCCATTGACCAGATATTCCAAAATAAAAACACAAGATAATTTAATGTTATATATGGCGAGGGTGAAAATCATAATTAACAGTTTAGGCTAATTTGAGTAGTTTTTTTTTCTGATTTGCAACTTTGCCTTGTGTACAAAAATAAAAGAAAAATGGTCAATGGTTTTCAGTGTACAGGAAGTGGATCTCAAAACAACACATGATAATTTTCTATGACACAGATGAAAATCATCATCAAACATTTTAGGCTCATTTGTGTTTTTGTTTGATGATTTGAAACTTTGACCTTTTGTATAAGAAAAAATCGCAAATCTAAATAATTGTTTTAGTGTACATGAAGTGAACTGGCACACAATTGAAGAGCAACAACAAGAGGAGCTCATACAGGAAGTGAGCGAACTCCTTCATCGCAGACTGGTCACCTCCACGCTGCAGGGGGAGTTCCGTAATATCCTTGAGCTTCACGTGCAGGTATGGCGTCCCTAGACAGGGATTGCTTTTGCTTTATATTTTACAGCCTGTGTCTTTTGGATTGGGAAAAATATCAGAATAAACGATGAAATTTGAAAAAATGAAACATTATCAATATGATTATAAATAAAAATATTCCAATTGTTTATAAGTGCTTGTTTAACTGCATCTGTATATATATATATATATATATATATATATATATATATATATATATATATATATATATATATATATATATATATATATATATATATATATATATTATAGAGTGAATCGCAATAGAATCTCTGTATAATCAATGATTGTGTTAAGTGGAAAAATTTGGCTTTTTAATGAGGAAATTTCAGTCAGATGTTTTGGGAAAAAGTAACTTTTGCCTTTAGGAAACAGGATGTATGAGTAAGTAGTTTTGGGAGAATAAACCATTGTTCTAAACAGAAAGGGCTAAGTGGGAAACAATTTATAGAATCGCAGGACTGTTAATTTGTCCTAGACAGCAGGGCCTGTATACACAACTTATTCTTAGACTTAACAATAAAGAATGCATACCCAAGATAAATACTCAAGAGTCTGAATATGAACAGGCTATGTTGTTTATTAGATAAATTAATTGTTCTAAATTAATAATTTTGTACTAAGAAGTGAGGAATTATTTGTCACAGTTAATTGGATATTACTATAAGAACATTGCGGTTGAAAGAGTATTCTTTAAGATTAACAGAAGTTTTGAAGTATTATACTCCATATGTTTGCCTTACTGGGTAGCTGTTTTTGGGAGTATTTTACTCCATATGTTTGCCTTTATACCGGGTACTGAGTTTGGGAGTATTTTACTCCTTTGTTTGCCTTTATACCGAATAGCCGTGTTTGGGAGTATTTTACTCCATATGTTTGCCTTTATGCCGGGTATCTGTGTTTGGGAGTATTTTACTCCATATGTTTGCCTTTATACCGGGCACCTGTGTTTGTGAGTAATTTACTCCATATTGTTGCCTTTATACTGAGTATCTGAGTAATTTACTTCTAATGTTTGCCTCAGTTCCTGTTTGTGTGAGTTATTTACGCCCAATATTTTTTTACCTTAGTACATGTGTCTCGAAAATTGCAATCATTGAAGCATCCAAAAATGATTAAGACTGCAAAGTTTACAGGATGTCTGAAAAAAAACTGTGTATGGAGCGAAAGCATGACTTTTCACGTATTCAAATGCTATTAGTATTCATACACTGTTTGAAGAGTCAAATGTACTAGTTTGCGTCATGTTGTATTGTCAATATCTCCAAGAACTCTGAGAAAGACATCTGACATCAGAGGCCTGGAAGATCAAACTGTCAGTTTTCAAAGAAAGTAAAAGCACTTAAGGTAGGGATGGCTGAGCGAGTAATAAAAGTATTTCATCTTGATGCCAGGATTTATGAAATAACACCGGGTGGTATAAACTTTGGTGTACAGAGTAAACACTCTTGACAGCGATGTTGAAGACAGATGCAGTTGTTTGCTTGGCACAAAAAGCTTAACCACTTGGCAATGACATGGTTACGGTTTTCTTAGTCTGGCTAAGCAAACTTACCTGGATTATTTAGAAAATTCAGATTGTTAAAATTCCAATTCTATTTAAAGTAAGACACAAAACATTGACTTATGTATGACCCTTGCTAAAGAGGTAAAAAATGCCATGTGTGCGTATTGCAAACAAACAAATTGGGAATGTATTTTTATAGCAACAACTTGCCGCCACTGGGACAGATGGACAGAGGGTGGAACAGTTCATCAGATCCATTCCACAGACTCAGCCACATCAACACAACGACTTCTCCAACCTTGGAATCCCCAACCAAGGAGAAAACAACTGGGACAACATTTCTGTCACCAGTATCAGTGCCAGCGCTGTGCCCTACACACAGGTAACTGTTGGCTGCATATTGAGGAATGACTGTGTCATACGCACAAATAATACTTCTTCTATTTAGGTTCATATTAATGATATAATGCGCCTTACATACAGGTAACTGCTAGCTGCATATTAAGGAATGGCTATGTCTTACACACAAGTAGCACTTATGTGCATATTATTGATATACTGTGCCTTACATACAGGTAACTGTTAGCTGCATATTTAGGATGGGCTGTGCCCTACTCACTGGTAACTGTTACCTGGATAGTTATGAAAGACTGTTCCTTACACACGGTTAGCTATTTGCTGCATGGACTGTGCCTTACACACGGGTAACTGTTACCTGCATAGACTGTGCCGTACACACAAGTAACTGTTAGCTGCATAGACTGTGCCTTACACACAGGTTATTGTTTAGCAAATGTAAACTGCTAAACAAACAAGACGATTGCTGTTTATTTATGGCTTCTTTACTCCTGTCCAATATTTCAATCATATTGTGTATCAAGGTTGCAGATTTGTAAACAGTAGCTGAATAAAGGCTACATCTTCTCAGAAAAAAAGATTGAAATTCATGCAATTTTACCCTAAAACAAAACTTTCACGTGGAAATCAAGTACCCCAATTAGTAATATTGCATGAAAGTTTTCCCTATTATTTTTTATGAGCTCACCTGAGCACAACATGCTCATGGTGAGCTTTTGTGATCGCCTTTTGTCCGGTTTCTGGCGTCTGTCTTGCGGCGTCAATATTTGCCTTGTTAGTCCCCTACGAGTTTCACCGGAGGAGACTTATGGTTTTGTCTCTGTCCGTCACACTTTTCTGGATCCTGCGATAACTTTTAAAGTTCTTAATATTTTTCACGAAACTTAGAACATTGATAGATGGCAATGTGGACATTATGCACGTCATTTCATTTTGTTCCTACGTCAAAAATTGTGGTTGCTATGGCAACAAATATACTAGAAATAGTGCTTATTATGGTGTTTTTTCTGGATCCTGCGATAACTTTAAAAGTTCTTTATATTTTTTCATGAAACGAGCAACATGGATAGACGGCAATATGGACATTATGTCCGTCATTTCATTTTGTTCCTACGTCAAAAATTGTGGTTGCTTTGGCAACAAATAGACTAGAAATAGTGCTGATAATGGTGTTTTTTCTGGATCCTGCGGATAACTTTAAAACTTCTTAATATTTTTTCACAAAACTTGCAACATGGATAGACCGCAATATGGACATTATGCACGTTATTTCATTTTGTTCTTACGTCAAAAATTGTGGTTGCTATGGCAACAAATAGACTAGAAATAGTGCTGAAAAAGGTGGTTTTTTTCTGGATCCTGCGATAACTTTAAAAGTTCCTAATATTTTTTCATGAAACTTGGTACATGGATAGATGCCAATATGGACATTATGCACGTCATTTCATTTTGTTCCTATGTCAAAAATTGTGGTTGCAATGAAAAAAAAAATATTCTGAAAATGGTGAAATTTCTGACAATGGTGGAGCCGGTAGGGGACTTTTCTGATCTAAAGGTTGGTTTCGATAATATCTTGGATGAGTTTGAAAATGGTTAAGTTTACTTGAAAAAAAAATGGAAGCCAAGGTGCGGGGCATTTTTCCTTATATGGCTTTATATGGCTATAGTAAAATCTTGTTAACACTCTTGAGGCCACATTTATTGTCCGATCTTCATGAAACTTGGTTATAAGATTAATTCTAATAATATTTTGGATGAGTTGAAAAATGATGCCGGTTGGTATAAAAACATGGCCGCCAGGAGGCAGGGCATTTTTCCTAATATGGCTATTGTGAAACCTTGTTAACACTCTAGAGGACACATTTATTTTCCGATCTTCATGGAACATGTATAGAAGATTTGTCCCAATGATATCTTGGATGAGTTCGAAAATGGTAATATTTGCTTGAAAAACATGGCTGCCAAGGTGAGGGGCATTTTTCCTTATATGGCTACATGTACATGTAAAGTTAAATCTTGTTAACACTCTAGGGGCCTTATTTATTTCCAATCTTCACGAAACTTGGTCAGAAGATTCATCCCAATAATATCGTGGACGAGTACAAAAATGATGCCCGTTGTTTAAAAAACATATGGCTAAAGTAAAACCTTATTAACAATCTAGAGGCCACATTTAGTTTCGGATCTGCATTAAACATGGTCAGAAGATTTGTCCGTATGATATCTTCTTAGACGAGTTCGAAAATGGTTTTGGATTCTTTAAAAACCATGGCAACCAGGGGGCGGGGCAATTTTCCTTATCAGGCTATATATGGCTTTAGTAAAACATTGTCAACGCTCTAGAGGTTAAATTTATTGTCCAATCTTCATGAAATTTTGTCAGAAGATTGGTCTTATTTATATCTTGGATAAGTTTGAAAATGGTTACGTTTGCTTGAAAAACATGGCTGCCAAGGGGCGGGGCATTATTCCTTATATGACTCTAGTAAAACACTCTAGAGGCCACATTTACCGTCCGATCTTCATGAAACTTGTTATGAAGATTCATCTCAATAATATCTTGGACAAGTTTAGAAATTATGCCGGTTGGTTGAAAAACATGGCCGCCACGGGGGCGGGGTAATTTTCCTAATATGGCTATATTAATCCTTGTTAACACTCTGGTGGTCACATTTATTTTCCGATCTTCATGAAACTTGGTTAGAAGATTTGTCCCAATGATATCTTGGATGAGTTAAAAAATGGTTTTGGTTGCTTAAAAAACTTGGCCATCAGGGGCGGGGCATTTTTCCTTATATGGCTATATATGGGTTTAGTAAAACCTTGTTAACAATCTAGAGGCCACATTTATTGTCCAATCTTCATGAAATTTGGTCAGAAGATTGGTCTCAATGTTATCTTGGATAAGTTCGAAAATGGTTATGTTTGCTTGAAAAACATCGCTGCCAAGGGGCGGGGCATTTTTCCTAATGTGGCTATAGTAACATCTTGTTAACACTCTAGAGGCCACATTTACCGTCCGATTTTCATGAAACTTGGTCAGAAGATCCATCCCAATAATATCTTGGACAAGTTCAAAAATGATTCCGGTTGGTTAAAAAACATGGCTGCAAGGGGGTGGGGCATTTTTCCTTATATGGCTATAGTTAAACCTTGTTAACACTGTTGATGCCACATTTATTTTCCAATCTTCATGAAACTTGGTCTGAAGATTTGTCCCAATAATTTCTTGTTATCTCAGGTGAGCGACTTTGGGCCTTTCAGGCCCTCTTGTTTGTTTAAGGTGAGGGTTGTGTTCTTTTTTGCTTATGTAAAGATTAGAACCATTTACCTACCAGCTTTACAGTATAAACTAAATCACCTTTTCTTATTTGGCACATAACTGATACAAAAAAATTGTGGTGATGGTTTTGCATGATTAAAGTAGGCAACTGTTGTGTTACACAGCATGTTTTGAATAGATATTTAATCAATTACTCTTACAGACCAACCTGCACCTAAGTAGAGAGATATCGGCTCTGAAGGCCCAACTCCTAGAGATGAAGAACATGATGAAGAACAGCTTTGATCTTCAGATGGACATCCAGAGGTCAATCCGACAGGAAGTTGCTGCTGGCATCGCAGCTGCATCAGGTGTGTAGTGAAATATGTTTCTTCATACAGATTGTGTTTTTTTGGTCATATTTTGGGCCAGAATATGGCCCCTTTTCCGATCTCAAATAGAGTACTATTTTTCCACATGACTGCCACAAATCCTAAAGTGATTTCAACAACAAAAATTAAATAAATGTCAATCTCTAATTCATCTCCCTCTCCAGCTGTATAAGTTTAACCATAATCGACAACAATCTTCATCTCAGTTGTTAAGTATTTGTTAGCAATCAAAAGCAACACAACTTTCCCAGTTTAATTGAAAACAACTCAATTATTTTCCACATGCAATGTGCCCCGGACCCATTATAAAAATATTGAAAAAAACCTTTTGAATGCTTTTTGCGAAGTGCATGGCTAACCAATTGTGACTTTTAAATGGATAATTGCATTTTGGCAATGTTGACTATAAATGTGACATAAGATCTTATGATAATGATATTTCAGAACAGTTGCTTATGCAGATTAATATTGAAAACAATTTTCTTCCTAATTGTTAAGTATTTGTTAGCAATCGTAAGCAACACTAATTTCCCATTTTAAGTGAAAACAACTCAATTTTTTCCAAATGCAATGTGGCTCAGAACCATTCATAAAATGTTGGAAAAACAACGTTTTGAATACTTTTTGTAAAGTGCGTGGCTAATCAATTGAGACTTGAAATGGATAATTGCATTTTGACAATGTTCACTATAAAAGTGACATAACAAATTATAGTAATGATATTTCCGAACAGTTGGTTGTGTTGATTCTTTTCTAGTGAATGTTGCTAGGATTTAATTAAGTATGACTCTGCAAACAAAATTGGACAGTGATGTAATGGAGACACACAGTTGGTTTACATATTAGTGGAGCACACCCTTTCCACAACTGGAACTTAAAATATGTCATCACAGTATTGTGTATAAGTGCAAGACACTATTTTCACGTGCAGTTAAGCTCTTATTCTTTAGTGACCAGTTTGTGCCCTTGATCATTTCCATGGCTGCCATGCTGTGGTGCAGGGGTTTTTGTGACAAAGCTCTAATTAATATTTTTTATTAAATTGATCGGAATTTAAATGGATCTTTTCACGTTCTTAGTAAATTGACAAAATTGAAAAAAGTCGTTTCAGATTCGCAAATTTTCGTTTAAGTAATGATATTTGTGAGGAAACAGTAATACTGAACATTTAACATGGTCTAATATAGCCATTATATGCTTGTTTTGACGATTTAAAAACCTGAAAATTATTAAGCGTTGCAACGCAAAACGATTGAATAATTTTGAGAGTTCTGTTGTTGTCGTTTAATCTTGTGAAACTACGAATATTTCTTATATAAAGTATAAAATACGTCATTCATACATACTTGGCAGGATGGCCGAGCGGTTTAATTGGTTTTTACTCCAGGAATCCGGGGGTCACTGGTTTGAGCCCTGATGCGGTCTACTTGTTTTCCTTTTTTTTAAATTTTATTCTTGATTTTTACTGGAGCTTTTTATATCCGATGTTTACATGTATCAATATAAAGCATTTAATGACAAACTTCAAAACATGCCAAAATCTGTGAAAAGGCCCCTTTAAGTGTTTCTTTAAGTGTTTTTTGTCCGGAACCGAATACAATACAATTTTGTCCCCTTCATTATTTCCATTTCAATATAAAACATTTTCAAATTTGGAACCTGTGAAACAGTTTGTGTGGATAATGGATTTCTTTGTCTTTAAATGCACTTAATACCCTGCTTAAGACATGACATGAGGGGTTCCTACATATTTGAAGGATGATTTTCTAAACGTTTAAGCTTACCTAAGTGCTTACAGGAAGCTTTAAGAATAATTCTTGTTTGTAAGCATTTGCCTGTGTTAGAGTTTTTTTATTTTAACAACTTAATCTCCTTAGACAGAGTTAACCAACACTTGACAGGGATGATCATTGGGTGACCCTCTTTTAAAGTTGTTCAAATCCTTCAGGTATACATAGGTCACTAGAGGTAAAACATGATATTAATAAAATTAAAACTTCAAAACTCTTCTCTAAAACTACAAATACCACGGGTGTAGTAATGGGTGTTATATTGTCTTGTTGTCTTCTAATTATTTTGTTCTAATCCTGCCTGTGGATTCCCACCAGAAATCACATAATTAACATAAACTTATATATAAAAAAAACATTCTTCTCTAAAAGGACAATTCCTGGAGGTGTAATATTTGACATACAACATTGTATGATGGTCATTTACCAGGTCCGCTCAAATCTCGACTCTGGGGTCAATGTTATTTGGTAACTTGTTTTCCTTATAGATAAATCAATCGTGAAAAGCTAGGCCCATAGGTTTGGTATTAAGTTGCATGTAACATCTTATGGTGGTACTATGGTTTGTTTCAAATAATGTCTTGCTTCAAAATTTGCCTGTTTGTAAGGCTGGACAGTTTTTCTTATAAATCTTGATTGCAATATTTATAACACTCTCAAAGTCATATCCCCCCCCCCACCAATCATACAAAACTTGCTAAGGTCATTTTGCTCTAATGATATCTGGGCTGCTTTATAAAATGGTTATGGACGTTCCTTGGGCCCTCAAGGCCGTCCTCTTATGTATTCTTAAATAAATTAAACCTTATTGGTAGTTAATTATTATCAAACGTTTTGATGAATGATCTGTACTTTTAATAGGAGGTGCCATAGGAAGTGCCGGAACTGAAGGAATACTACCCACGGCAACAGCAGCCCTGTCCCGCCCTGTGAATGACACACACTGTCTGATCTGCCTCGACAACCACAGCGACTCTGTGCTGTACCAATGCGGTCACATGTGTGTTTGCTTCCCGTGCGGGCGACACCTGATGGATCGCGGTGCCAAGTGTCCCGTATGCCGGGCACCTATCAGGGACATTATTCGCGCGTACAAGTGCAACTCGGAATAAATACGGTGATTCATGGGCCGCGAAAGTATCAGTTGCTATATATGGGGGTGACTAATTGTGCTGTGGCTGTGAATATTTCAGTTTTATATGCAGACACTGCTTCGTAGTTGAGAAAGTATCTACGGTAGAAGCGAAATGAGTTGACTCATGCTTCAATTGTGATGTGAATATTTCTTGAATAGAAAAAAGGATTTCCTTTAGAAACACATTAGGAGTCTACTCGTTCCCTTGAATGAGTGCACTAAAACTCTTAATTTTAGATATTTCTTGCATAGTTTAACGGATCTTAACTAACTTTGTTATTTTTTATCTATACATGCTTCAAAAACCGAACAAACGGTCAATTTGTCACTCACACAATATTTGTATGCTTTAGTTATGACTATATCTGTTGCTGAGAAAACTGTTTTGTTCTTAAGCTATGATAGTTTTAATATCTGATCACATGGTTTATGTTTTAGCAGTGGATATTTCACTATCTAAAAGAACTGACTTGTGCTTCATTGTTGGGTATTTCATTACCGGGTAGTTTAAAGAAATGGCATTGTAGGCATTTTATATGTATTGTTAATTATATAAATGAGCAGACTTTTTTCTAAGACATATTTCGGTCAATAAATGTTAAACACACTTGCCTCTAAGAAAACACGGATGCTTTATTAGGAAACTTGTTATATTGGTTTCTGTTTGTTAGTTGTTGCTGTTGTTATGTTGTTGAAAAGAGAATTAAACGAAAATTGTAGCTGTTGTAATGTTATTAAAAAGTTAATTAAAATTAAAGTGCAGGTTGGATAAACCTCTTAAACGGGAACCAATATTTCCTGTCGACTGCATACGAAGCTCAACAGAGCTTAACAAATGTTATTAAATGGGACAAACGGACTAGCTATCTCAGTTGATAAAGGGCCTGATTTCAAAAGGTCCTTATTTCGTTATCCATGTCTAGCTACATAAACAGCTCTAACTGACATTTTTTTTACAAAACGACTTTTTGTATATATTGTATCGCAACATCCATGCCCATCATGTATTAAAATATCTTAGTTCAAGGAAATCAAATAAAAGGGAAAATTGAAATTTGTCCAAAAGCACTTAGTCAAGTTAAATTTTGTTGAAAAACGAGAAACAAGCCAAACAAAAAAATTATCTCTGCATTTCGAGTGGTGAAATCGAAACAGCTCTAATTGATATTTGTTCACAAAACGTTTTTTGTATACATTTTATTTTGTATCGCAACATCCATGCCCATCATGTATTCAAATATCTTAGTTCTTGGAAATCAAATAGAAAAGGAAAATTGAAATTTGTCCAAAAGCACTTAGTCAAATTAAATTTATTTTAGTGCAAAAAGGTTATATGTTCAGTGAAATGCTACTCGGAGCTCTTTTGCATTCAGGTGGTTGATGTATTTTGAAAACCTCAAGAACAGATCATATATTGTAACTGATGAAAACTAATGAACAAAAAGAAAAAAATGTGTGTATCTTTTCACATTTTCGTACACTACAGGTATTTTTTTCATGTGTAACATTTATGACTGCATTAATAAGTATTGAATCACTATCTAACATTTTGTTTTATTAATACATTCATATTCTTTAAACTATACAGCTAATTGAAAAAATGGAAACGTAATTGCAGAAAAGCAAGTGTATTTTGAAATAAATTTGAAAGAGATGTGAGCCTTGCATTTTTTTACCTCTACATAATTGTAGCTTAGTTCAAAAGTAGTAAAACTTAACTGAGTCTAGTAAGAGTACTTTGACGCACTCTAGATCCATGCATCAGGCTCAGGAAGACCTTATTAACTTCGAAATTCACACTCATACCACTGGTATGTTTAAACGAACAAAGAGGTATGAGCCTTGTGATGACCTCTACCTTATTTCAGAATGTAAAATATATTTTTTTAAGACAACAAGAAGAATAAACGCATTGAAGTGTTTATGATTTGAATGTTAAGTTGTACAATTGTTAAATTGCAGATACCTTGTGCCGTAGTAGCGACGCATATATAAATAAATTCTATGGAATTTTCTTGGCTCTTTATTCAATTGTTAACATAACGTTTCTAAGTCCATATACTTCTTTAAACTAGTTGTTAATGCAATATTTCTAAGTCCATGTAATTCTCTAAGTAACTAACAACGTTTCAAGACATGACGAAATTCGTCCAAATCCATCCCAGAGACGTAGATAACATTAATGGAAGACTTTATGGTAAAACATTACATCGAGGAACTTTGTAAGGCAAATGAAACGATATATGAAGATGATTATTTATTGAGTGGCCTACTTGAGGATATTTCTCAAATATTTGTGACTGTGAGGGGTTTGCTATGGCAAAACTTCAAAGAAATACACTTTATCAAAGTGAAAAATCAGGCAACAGTTTTCGTGCAGCACTTAAGGAAAAGTGTGCGAGTGCAATAAAATAACTTAAAAAGGATGCCGGTCAACTCACACGTTAGTCAACTGGCATGTGTTTGGTCGACTTGCTCTATTTGAAGTCAACTTGATATTGTTTTGGAAACGCAAATTGTCATTGTAGTTATGATATTTGTGAGGAAACAGTATAACTGAACATTTACCATGCTCTAAAATATCCATTATATGCATATTTTGAAGGTTTAAAAACCTGAAAATTATAAAGCGTTGCAACGCGAAACGATTACATAATATGTTGTTGTATATTTTGTGTTATAAATAAAAATGAGAAAAATAAATAAATAATTTCAAAATACATTGATGTATGACTTCTGCCATTGTGTGCCTTTTGTAAAGATGTAATATTGAAATACAAACTAAAAACAATGTGCATGAAAACATTTGTTCAACTAAATATTGTTTTAATATTGAAATAAAGTAAAAACCATGAATATAACTATCTATCTTTAATATAATCAAGTTTGAAAGGCTTCATTAATAACCCTAAGATACTGGTGCAAAGCAAACAGCATAAAACCTGAACAGACTGCGAGTTACTCGCAGGCTGTTCTGGTTTTATGTTGTTTGTACATAGCCATTTTCACTATGCTTCTGAGTGGGAAAGGGTTAATTGGCTAGTTATGTTTGTTAGGCAAAATAGGTGAACGTTCGTAATTGAACAGTTCCTCCAATAAATCATGTTTTTTTATTTCTTAGTAAACACTCAATGAGATACTTTAATAACCTTTTTTGCAGACTCTTTTATTGGTTTGGTAAGAGTACTAAGTCTACCTAATATTTACAAGGTCAAATTTTTGTACCAAGTAGTTAACCAATTTATTCCTAGCGTCTAGAAAAATATAGAACTAAATATACTAGACATCCCTAAGTTTGGAAATAAATTGATCCAATTTAGAGGGCTGGGAGAGTCCACTAGGCATAAATGCGTTAAACCCGCAACCGAACATGTATCGATTCGCTTTTGCTCAGCATATCAATAATGTCAACTCATTTGCTCTGATGGCAGATTATCCCATTAATCTGGTCAAGAAACTCTTTATAGGGTATATGGCAGCATATATTGTTAAAAGCTTCTAAACTAAATATGAACTTACTCCTTTTCTGTGGACGAACCCTTCTTTTTTATAATCCACCAGAGGTGTAGATATCCAGTCAGACTCTGAACCCACACAATTACACCACAAAATACCTGGTAATAGACAAAATTGTAATAGAAAATGAGCTTATACACATTACATTTCCTTCCACAGATATATATTAATGAACAAGCACCGGTTTACAATACAATTCTTGGATATAATATTCACTGATCACCTTTTTTCAAATTAAATAATCTAGCTCTTATATTAAGTATTAAATGATTGTATTATAACTATATTTATTAATTAAACTATATATTAATAGACCAATTAATTCAGAGACGTAGGTAGTTATCTACGTCTCTGATTAATTAAATCCTTCCTTATAAATTAAACTCTATATCAAATGATCAATGAATTAAATCCTTCCTTAACTTATAACACTGAAGCACTTTTTTCTAATAAAGCACTTTCTTCAACAATTTTAACTCCAAAGAATAACCCAACAATTCTTTTTAATAATTTTCTTTCAACAACTTACTCTGCTTTACACAAAGTATGATTGCGAATGAGAATAAAGCGGAATAACAAATTATATTTATAATACACAGTGAGATTTAATTGGGGAGGGTTAATATGAAACCATACTGAGCTGGTGCCTACTCAACTTGTGATATATCCCCTGATAAGAGTCATTTCAACACCCATAAAGCCATAAACTATGTGACATAAATTGGCAGTTATGTAGGGAATAATACACAACATTAGTAACTGGGGTCAATTTGACATCTGCCTGGGAGGTTTTTATGGATATTAGGGAGAGTTAAGAAAGGAATAAAGGACTCCCTAATTGTGTGCACTTAAATTTAATCCAGATAATTTTAATTACAGAGATATGCTAAGTTTTATTGTTTTTGAAATCAATAATAATGATGTATTTAACCATATTCATATTATACTTAAATTACTTTATTGTAATTAACATCCACAGGTTGAAATTGAGCATTAATTCTATTCAATACTAGCCATAAACTTTGTAAACTGTCATCAAAATGCTTGAATTCAAAATTTTCCCATAATCATTCTCCCGGAATTGCCAGCATGAGTCCATTTCTTTGTAACAAATTTATTTTTTATTCATTTTTGTATAATTTCAATCATATTGGGATATAATTATTTTAAAATAAAAAGCAATTTTAACACAGTCTTTAAGCTTTGTTGCAGAAAATCAAAAAGGCTGAATGAAAATGTCTGAAAAACTGGGTCAATTAAAAATTGCACAATTCCATTATTTAAAGGAATATCACAATGAAAATATGGGCAGCCAAAAAACTAAATCTGCACTGTAAAATAATTAAGTTTATGTTACAGGCCATAGTATATGTTTTTAGTTTAAGTGATTACAACTATGAAGGAGTTGAATGGAAACTTTTTATGGATTAAAACATTCACCTGCAAAATGGGGTGTATAAAATATGGTGTAACTTTCTTAAGCAAAGAAATATCACTATGAAACTGAGGAGCTAAATAAAGTTCAATCAGCACTGTAGAAAAATATCAGTTATTATATGAAGCAATGCACCCTTTTTTAGCTTTGGTCACTCAAAATATAAAGTTTTTTTGCGGAAAATCGAAACGGCTGTATGCAAATACCTGAAAAACAGGATAAATTACCACTTGCAGAATTTCATTATTTAACGGACTGTCAAAATGAAAATTCGGGCAGACATAAAACTCAATTGGCATGCCAGAAAAAGATACCATATTTGATGCGATCCATAGTTTATATTTGACGTTTTAGTCGCTGTAACTATGAAATGTTTGGATTGAAACAATTTTTGGCTTACAGAAGTCACCTGCAAAGTGGGGTAAATAAAATATGTTGTAATTTTCTTATGCAAAAGAATATCACACTGAAAATGTGGGACTATATAATTTACAATTAGCACTCTTTAAAATTATAAGTTATGATATATTGCAATGGACCCTTTTTTAGCTTTGGTCACTCAAAATATGCAAGTTTTTTTTGGAAAATCAAAACGACTGAATGCAAATACCTGAAAAACAGGACAAATTAAAACTTGGATAATTTCATTATTAAAAGGAATATCAAAATGAAAATAAGGGCAGCCTTAAAACTCAGTCTGCACTTTAAAATGATACCATTGATGATATGATCCATAGAACACGTTGTCAGTTTTAGTCGTTAAAACTATGAAGAGTTTGGATTAAAATAATTTTTGGCTTATCGCATGCACCAACAAAATGGGGAAAATTTAATTTGGTGTCAATTTATTATTCAAAGGCATATCACAATGAAAATATGTGACTTAATAAATTACAATTAGCACTTTAAAAAATATAAGTTATGATATGATGCAATGCACCCTTTTTTTAGCTTTGGTCACGCAAAATATGCAAGGTTTTTTGCGGAAAATCAAAACGACTAAATGCAAATACCTGAAAAACAGGACAAATTAAAACTTGGATAATTTCATTATTGAAAGGAATATCAAAATGAAAATAAGGGCAGCCTTAAAACTCAGTCTGCACTTTAAAATGATACCATTGATGATATGATCCATAGAACACGTTGTCAGTTTTAGTCGTTAAAACTATGAAGAGTTTGGATTAAAATAAATTTTGGCTTATCGCATGCACCGACAAAATGGGGAAAATTTAATTTGGTGTCAATTTCTTATTCAAAGGCACATCACAATGAAAATATGTGACTTAATAAATTACAATTAGCACTTTGAAAAAATATAAGTTATGATATGATGCATTGCACCCTTTTTTAGCTTTGGTCACTGGAAATATGCATGTTTTTTATGGAAAACCAAAATGGCTGAAAGCAAGTATGTGAAAAATAGGGTAAAATTAAAACTTGCACAACTTTATTATTTAATGGAATATCACACTGAAAATATGGACAAACATAGAACTCAATCAGCACTTTAAAATGAAACCATATATGATGTGATCCGTAGTTTATATTCGAAGTTTTATTCGCTAAAGCTATGAGGAGTTTAAATAGAAAATCAAATGCATCGGCAAAATGGGGTAAATAAAATCTGGTGTAATTTTATTATCTAACAGAATATCACTATAAAAAGGTGTGAATTCATTAAACCGAATCAGTACTTTAATGCAAAAATCAAATTTAATAATATGTAGGTCATATTTTCTTAAATAAATGAGTCACAAGTTTACTGCAATTGGAGCAAAACGTGTGTTTACCGAGAATAGCGTAAAAATGCAGTAATGTTCGTAACGATTCTTACCGTAACCTCCAATGATGTTCCTTGTTTACTGAACTGGTCTGGTGAAAACATTATCCAGCAATTTAAAAATAACATATTCAGTCAATGTCAACAAAGAACTCGCTCTAAATTCGCTCTTTAGTTTGTAGCTTTTACCCGCTTCGCAAACAAAATGGCGTCGTCTATATTTTTCTTCAAGTCTCGCGAAATCCCGTAACGGGTGAGAACTCGGCACGCTTTATTATATAAATTGGGTGAGTCTCCAGTCTCTGTTATCTACGTCTCTGTCCATCCTGATAGGACCCCACCCCACCTGTGGTTGAGTTCTGAAAATAAACCTTGAGAGTTTCTCCTATGTGTTAAATCATTGTTGTTTTAGTGTCCGAAACGTATTGCTTATATACATGCATCGTTACATAAACATTTCAACTTGATAATTCAGACTACCTCGTTGAACTTGCATATACTAGATTTATTTACCATCTTGTAAATGCATATGCACGACAACAAACATACATTTATTATGTAATCTCGTAATCTCTGTAATGACCTATAATTAAAACGGACTATAGCCAGCGGAAAGCGTGTACCTGCTGTCAACAAATTAATAGGTCCCCAGCAACACAGACGTAGCCCCAGGGTTTGCATTATAGCGAACAAGGTATATACATAAAATACATCAATTATGCGACAACCTTAAATCTGTATATTCTTCTCTCGTAATAACATAGTACCTAGTTTGTTATATAAAAAAAATCAACATAACGTTAACAATAAATAAATATTAACAATCATGGCAGTAGTTTGCTTTATATTCTGGTATTTACCAACACTAAATATTTTCTGAGGTGAGATGTGAATTAGTTTGTCAATTAATTACTTTTCTGGAAAGACATGGATTTGTAGGACACTCTGGAAATATCACTGCAGGTGTAATGTATAAGATAACTAAGTTGGTGAATTGTGTTTTCAGTTTGTTGGAAACCATTATAGTGATTGTGTTGGTTACTTTATTGGTCCATTGTTAATCAGCAGACTACCATTCTGATGTGATGTGATTTGGTTTGTCATGTGCTAATGGATGCGGATCAGTTAGTTTCCGTTAAGGAGTGATGTTATTTGGTTGGTATCTGTGTCGGTGTATGTTAATTAGTAAGTAAACATTCATGGGTGATGTGATTTGCTTGGTATCTGTGTCAGTGGATGCCAATCAGTAAGTAATCATTGAGTAAAGATGCAATTCGCTTGGTATCTGTACCAGTGGATGTTAATCAATGAGTGACTATTCAGGGGTGCTGTGCTTTGCTAAGTATATGTGCCAGACTGAGTGGATGTTAAACAGTAAGTAACCACTCAGGAGTGCTGTGATTTGCTTGGTATATGTGCCAGTGGATGTTAATTAGTAAGTAACAGCTCAGGAGTGCTGTGATTTGCTTGGTTCATGTACCAGTGGATGTTAATTAGTAAGTAACCACTCAGGAGTGCTGTGATTTGCTTGGTATATGTGCCAGTGGATGCTAATAAGTAGGTTACCATTCAGGGGTAATGTGATTTGCTTTGTTACTGTGCCAGTGGATGTTAAACAATAAGTCACCATTAAGTACTGATGTAATTTGCCTGGTTTATATGCCAGTGGAAATTAACCAGTAAGCAACCATTAAGAAGTGATATGATGTGATTGATACCTGTGCCAGTAGATGTTGATCAGAGGGTAACAATTCTGTTGCGATGAATAAAAAAACTGAATGATGTAAACTTGTACCAATTATGATAATCTGAAAATTCGCCTATAATTGCCTTATAACAGTTCAGTTATCCACATGGAAAAGCCCCTTCTGAATTACTTTGTATTTTAAGGTTCGTCCAACGAACAACACCATGCTAATACTAGTGCTCAGTGGAAAACGTTTATCCGTGGATTACATTTGATAGACTGTTTCTGTATAAGAAAATCAAGCATTTTTATAATCGTTAATATATTGAACAATTATATTAAATGTATTAAAGAGTGGTATTGAGGTCAACTTTTTATTTTACCAGAGTATCTTTACACATACACAAATCCCAGCATTTAGGCATTATATATTGTCAGGTTAACTCAACAATTTCCGATATTGCTTTTTTAATAATATTTGTGTGAATCTAAATTTTGGTATACTATTTTTGTAATCATTTGTAAGTGTCCGAAAATTAAGAGTTGGTTAGTTTGATGTGAAGTAGTTAATATCATGACTGTGTTTACAAGATGGACAGTAATAAGTAATAAGTACTGTATTTGTGAGAGTCGAAGTATTTAGTCATTTTACTGTGTTTATGAGATGATAACTAGCTTTATCTATTACCTTATTTGTGCGATGATAAGTAATTATAAAAATGATTGTGAGATGTGAAGTTGTTGGTGCCAGGACTGTTCATGAGATGTAAAGTACTTAGTACCTTGACTGTGTGAAACGCAAACTAGCTGAACACTGCTTGTTATATCATGTTGTACTATACCTCATGCATCGTTTATTGTACTGGGGTATTGTAATACCATGCTGTATTTCCTTTTGAATTGAATTCACGTGATATTGTATGGCCTTATTAGACAGGGCTCAACATTTACAGTTGTCCTATTGCCCCTGGCAAGTAAAAGTTGGGTCCGGGCAAGTTATTTTATAATGTAGTTGTCTGCCCGTGCAAGTGCAAAAAAGAACAAAGAGCATTTCATCTAGACTTTAATTAGACTTTAATTGCTGAAATCCTTTTGTTAAATGTGCAAAAACAAAAAAGGTTTTGTGGTTTATCATTTTTATCTTTATTTAAAAATATGAGGTTTACAGTTAATGTGATATTTCATGTTTGGGCAAGACTGGCTTTACGTTCAGGGCAAGTAGATTTTCTAAGTACTAAGTTGGTTTTTAGGTTAATGTTGAGCCCTGTTAGATACTGCAATATCCTTAGCATGAAGGCAATACTAAAACAGGGTTTATACAGATTTTCTTCAATGAAATTCAAGCACTTTTAAAGCACTTTTCAAGGGAAAAAATCCAAATTCAAGCACTTTTTAAGTCCTACCTACTGAAAACTGTATATTTTTCTGTGTCCAATACTGACAACAGTTTCGTTAAATTGGTATCTTCTTGCTTGAAATTCTATGCGACTTACAACAGTCTGCACTACCCTGCTACAGTAATACTGTTTAATCAAAAGTAAGATATTTCATTATGATATAGTATTTGACCAAAGGCATTACACATACCTAAACAAAACCTGTTATTTGTATTGAATATGTATTCTAAATGTTCTAAATGCACTCTTATGTGGCTTTTTCACGCCGATTCCCTATACTAGCGATCTCTTTATCTGTTGTGCATACTTTAGAAGATGCTTTGACATTAGAATCGGAGTTGTCAACAACCCAAGGGTACTTCAAAAGCCACCCTTTCTGAAAAATGAACTTATTCGCTGACATATTTCAACTTGTCAACACTACATTATAAATGGCATAATGCGTACAAAAACCCGAAGTAGACCGATTGGTGGAAGATTATTAGAAGTTGTCTCCCTTATGTTCTAAAACCCGTACCAACCCGTACCGATCCAGCACCTTTCAGTATAAACAGATAAAATTGTGAAAAAAACAACGACTTCGGACTCATGGAAAAGATATGAAATTATATATGTTTACCCTTGGTACTTTTTTCAAGCACTTTTGAAGCTCAAAATAAGCACTTTTCAAGCATTTTTAAGTTTTTATATGCAAATAATTACTTTTTAAGCACCCCACAGCCTTTATAAGCACTTTTCAATGAGAACATTAAAATTCAAGCATTTTTCAAGGTCTGTGCAAACCCTGTAAAATACATTTATATGTAGTAATGTTTCATTGTAAATAATGCTTCATGCAATAATAAGATTGTACATTCTGGTTGTGACACCCTATTGACCCTTTAAGTTATTCGCATTTACTAGTGTAAGAGTTGTGTAACTTAGCCGGATGTGACGTAATGCGATGATACAAAATCCGCTTGAGAGAAAAGTGACAGTGTCGCTGATAATATAATTGCCAAATATTGAAAAAAGCGCCGAACGTTTATATGTTAACGGTATTGATCATTGGCATATGATTTGAGCGCATTTTTACAACTTGGGAACATGACCTTTACCATTGAAAATGGGAATTGAAATGTCATTTTACCCCACCTGCAAAGTTTAGAATCCGCCCACTGGTTGGCAAAAAGAGATAACATTCATATAAGCTCATATAGGGAATTTTTTTTTTTTTTTTTTTTTTTTTTTTTAAATAAGAAAACTTTATTTACCTCGTCAATAGGTATGTGTAGGTCGAGGCCATCCTACTCCATACCTTACAAAAATTATGTGTTAGTAGCAATTAAATACAGCCTGTGTTAGTATACAACTAAATGATTTGCACGTTTATAAACAGCGGATGCAAGTTTATATTTAGCAATGTACAATGTATACATAGATACATAGTAGATGAAAAACTTTGTGAAAGCACAGAAAACACAAGTAGCAACTATACTTTCTATATAACACAGGGATCTTCATACTTAATATGGAGATTTGTACTACACATATCATTGTTTTCTTTTGTCAAAGGTAAAGAAAGTGTAGGTTTGAACAAAAAAAAATATGTGAAAACAAAACCACAGTGTATAGTTGAAAGCATTCATTTCAGTGCACATCAATGTAAAGCAAGTACATTTTAAGTTATGGGTTCATTGATTAATAATCTTACAACTGACCACTTTGGAAATTCCGATCCTTGGCAAATGGTGTGCTTTTGAATTTCCCATGCTAGTTGAAAACTATTTTTTAGCCCTGGTACTGTTGGGATTTTACTATGTTTTTTACAGATAAAAACATACCTTTTCATTTCAAGAAATAAAATATTAATGGGGGTCATTTTTTCAGAACAAATCCCAAGTAGAACATCTTGGCAAGAGATGTTGGGAAAATTGATGTTGTTTAGATTCATTGAATATTTTATATAGTTGATAATGGGTTGAATGTGTTCACATTCCCAGAAAAGATGAGTTAAGGTTTCCTCATGTTTTTTACAAAAAGAACATAGATTGTCGTTAACAATTTTCATTTTATATAACAGAGATTTTGTACCCAAGATTCTGTGTACAATTCTAGTTTGAAGCCATTGTATATATGTATCTCTGGAGTTTTCAAAAACAAGTTATGTACAAACTTCCAGTCAATGTTATTAAATATTTCATTCCACTTATTTTGACATGTAGTTTTTTTCTTTATTAAATGTATATGTGCTATATATTGATTTATTTGGTTTTGCTTTAAAAAACAATAACATTCAGATAGGAAGAGAAAAATACTCCAGTGGTGTTTGACTTGTTAACAGTAGCAAAACTTGATTTTTTAATAAAATCTGATACAGTTCTTTTAACTCCTTCATAGAATAAAAAATTTAGCACTTTTCCAGTGTAATTCTCAATATCATTCTTGGTCTTAAACCCTCCAGAGGTACATAATATGTCTCTAACAAGTCTAATTCCTCTTTCATACATGTTCTTATCATAAATGCAATTCATACAATTTAAAGTTGTCATTGTAAAATAATGGCATATTTAATACATCATCAAATGTACAAATCTTAAATTTGTTAACATATATGCTATAGTAATTAAGAACATCTTTCCAAAATGTGTTAGTTAATCTTTTAACAATTTTTTGCACATATGCATTTCCCACATTTAACATTTTTTTAACATCAAACAGTGAATAGACTAATACAAAGCATTTCCTGTACATAGTGCAAGTTTCTTTATCCATGTTAGCTTCATACTTTTTTCAAATGAGTATATATCTATCATATTCAGCCCCTACCCTCTTCATAAGGTTTGATAAGAGATTGTGTTTGATTTTTAAAGGACCATCCCATATGAAGTTGTAAAAACAATTATGTATTTGATTTAATATATGTACTCCTGGACTGGGAAGAGCAATAAATAAATGAGTGAAAAGGGGGGAGTAACATGGATTCAACTACAGTTATCTTTCCTAAAGGTGAGATATTTTCTCCTTTTCCAAAATTTATGATATTTGTAACATTGTCAATTTGCTAGGAATAATTATAATCAATCATTTCTCTAGGTTGACATCAAATATGATACCTAGTACTTTGAAATTGGTTGAACCCATTTAAGTTTGTATTTAGTTTTTATTGAAGTGTGTACTATATTTCTTGGAGCCTATCCAATATAAGGTTTGTTTTTGTCATAGTTAATTTTTAGTCCAGATTCCAGGGCAAAGGTATGCAATAGGTCAAGTGCTGTGTTAAGAGAACTTTCAGAACCGTCTAATAAAAGTAATGTGTCGTCTGCAAATTGGGAAATTTTGTATTCATGTTTTCAATAGTTATTCCTTTAATTTGTTTTGAGTTTCTTATTTTGATTGCCAATGTTTCTGCACATAGTATAAAAATGTAAGAAACTGATCAGGATCGCCTTGACGGCAGCCTTTTTCAATTTTGAATGATTCAGACAGGAATCCATTGATTTGAATGGCTGACATAGTGTTGTATAAAAAAAGAGAGATCCATGTTCTGAACATTGGACCCAAAGTAAAATAAATTAGAGTTTTTCAATGAAATTGAATGCCAATGAGTCGAACGCCTTTTCAAAGTCTAACGTTAATAAGAGTCCTGGGATTTTGTTATCTTCTGTATATTTTAGGATATCATACAATAGTCTAGTATTTTCACCTATATATCTTCCTTTTATAAATCCAGTCTGATCTTTGGAAATTAATTTGTCAAGAACTGTTTTAAGTCTGTTTGCAATTGTGCCTGAAGCTATTTTGTAAACAACATTTAAGAGAGTTAATGGTCTCAGATTGTTAAAGGTTGTTCTTGGCTTATTTTCTTTTGGTATACAGGTGATAATACCTTGTTTTTGAGTGATTGACATAGCCCCAGAAATAAAAGCATAATTAAGACTCCTTAAAATGAAATACTTAAGATCTTTCCAGAAAACTTAAAAAAATTCTGTTGTCAAGCCATCTGAACCTGGAATTTTAAAATGTTTCATATTTTTCAAGGTAGTTGAGATTTCTTCCATTGTCAATATGCCTTCTAATGCTTGAGCTTCATCGTTATTCAATTTTGCACCGTGTATCAAATTAAGTTCATCAAATATTGCGTTATCACTTTCTTTTGTTTCACCTTTGGAGTATAAAGTCTTGTAATATGAGGCAGCTTCTGCTAAAATTTCATTGTGATCATATATATTGTGGCCATTATTGTTTATAATATAAGGTATTGTTTTGCTAGATGAGTGTTGTTTTTCCGATTGCAAAAGTATTTCGTGGGGTTTTCGCCTTCATCAATCCATTTTGCTTTGGATCTTATGAATGATCCTTTCTTTAATATCACGGATATCAGATAGTTCCTGCTGTAACAAATGAAGTTCTCAATATTATTTTCAGTAATATTTTTTCTAGAATTTCAATTTTTTTATAATAAAATCTTCCCTGTCTTTCCTCTGTTTAGATCTGTATGATGAAAATGAGATAGTTTTGCCCCTGATTTCCATTAACAAGGTTTCTAAAAAAAAGCTGGTCATTTATGGTAACTGAATCTCACAATCATCAATCGTGTTCAAAGAGTCAATGTTATATACAGGTAGGCAATATTGTTTTTTTTTTTCTCCAATTTTTATTTTCATACAATCGAGATATTCTTGATCATGTAACAGAGAGTTATTGAATTTCCAGAGTCCTTTACCATGGGTTGTTTCGCAGATTTTAATTCTAATGTTATAGCTGAATGGTCAGATTTGTAGCTTGATTGTATATCAGATTTTCTAATATTTTGAACAAGATTACTAGTGACAAGGAAGAAATCCAGCCTACCTTGTTGAAGAGTGTTTGGTTTTCGCCAAGTGTATTGATTAATAGTGCCATTCATTAGTCTAAAACTATCTATCAAGTTTCTATCATGCATTGCAGAAGATAACAATTCTCTTGACTTTTTATTATTGTTAAGATTTTTGTAATGGACATAATCTAATTTAGAATCCAATACAAGATTAAAACTCCACAGATAATATAGGTATCATTTCCTAAGTTGTCTATGTCAGAAAGTAATTCACTGTAGAAATTTGGTTGATCAGTGTTAGGTCCATACAAGGTACATAGCGTGAACCTTTTTGTATCAAATGTTATATCTAAAATTAACAAGTTCCCAGACTGGTCTTTTTTAATGGCATGAATAGTTACTGGTATATTTGAAATAATATGCAGACACCTCTTGAGTTTGAATTACCATGGCTAAAATAACATTCACCATCCCACTGAGAATAAATTTGCTATTCTAAAGATGGAGTGAAGTGGCAATCTTGTAGACAAAGATATGTGCTTTGAATTTTGGTTTTAAAAAATCAAATACATCATTTCGTTTTACAATCATTTAATCCACGGCAGTTGTAAGAGAGTATTTTTCTATCAGTCTC